>NC_000086.7:115768494-116073494 GCF_000001635.26 Mus musculus
GTCATATATTGCTTTGAGAAATTTGAAAGTTCTTCTCTTGGAAACATTGATACTTCCTTTGTATTATGAATAACAAAAGTCACTATTTTAGGTCATAAACTTCCAAATGCATTTCTCCTGATAAATACAAATTTTATATCATTTGTCAAAATCATTTTTTACTTTCTCTTCCCCTACACTTGTAGTACTTTCTTTGCTCTACTTTTACAAGTTTGACTCTTAAAGATTCTACCTATAAGCAAGATTATAATTTATTTGTCTTTGTGTACTTGGAATATTACAGAAAACATAATATTAATTACCTTTATCTGTATGGTTACTAATGATGAAATTTTGTTTTTACGAAACAGTAATTGAAATTTTTTGCAATTCTCACATTTCCATGTATTTTGGCCCCAAATTATAGCGATTTAACATATTTCCTTCATTTTTTTTCAATTTTAAAATTTATTTACATTCATATTATTTTATTCTCTCTTGTTCCCTCCCTCCCACAGTTCCTCATCCCATTCCTCCTTCCTTTCACCTCCCAGAGGGTGTTCTCCACCCCAGGAGGCCTCCCTATTCCATAGGGTATTAAGGCTCTAAAGTATCAGATACATCTTCTCTCACTAAGGTCTGACCGGGCAGACCTCTGCTATATTTGGGTCAGCGGCCATAGACTGGTCTGTGTATGCTCCTAATGGGTAGCTCAGTCTCTGGAAGATTCCTGGGGTCTAAGAAATTTGAGATTGCTTGTCTTTCTATGGGGTCACTCTACCCTTTAGCTTCTTTAATCCTTCCCATAGTTCAATTATAGTTTGTCCCCAACTTCAGTTCCATGTTTGGGTGTAAGTTTCTTAATTATAAATGAGTAAAATCTTAATTAAATTTCTGTTAATAATGATGATTATATAATTTTTAATAGTTTATCACCATAAATTACATTAGATGTCCCAGCTGTATTTGATTTTTTATTTTCTAATTATTTCTCTGTTACTTTCCTATCATCATTATTAAACATTATGGCAAAAGCAAATTGTAGCAAAAAGAGTTTAATTTGGGATCAGTTACAGAGACTTAGAATCCATGACCATCTTTGTGAGGAGTATGAAAACAGGCAAGCAGACATGGCACTAAAGAAATACCTGACAGCTCCTATCTCATCAAGAAGCAGTAAACATGGAAAGCTAACTGGGACTGGCACAGACTTTTGAATCCCATGAGCCCAAATTCACTGATACAACTCCTCCAACCTTCTAATATTTCTCAAACAGTTTTACCAACTGGAAAACAAACTTCAAATATATGAGCTTCTGGGGTCATAATATTCAAACTACCAGAGGTTTCATGAATATAAGCATCCTTTTATTGATGTTCCATTTAAAATACTCCACTTTCTAGTCGTATTTTTTGTACATCTTTTCCAGTAAATTTTTCATTTTTATTATTGAGAATATGTATGAGCTTATTATACATACTTATACTCAGTTATGTTATAAATACTTTCTTATATGCATATTGTTTTCTGCTAATTTTACTGACAGTACTTTTCAGCATATATACTTTTTAAATTGGACTGACTTAAACATATTTTGCACTATTACTCCTATACAAGAAATGTAATTGCAGCTACTACTTTTATCACTAATAATTCAGTATTGCATATGGTTTTCCATTTTAATTTTTCACCCAATATAAAAATTTTAATTTACTTTTCACTCACCACTTAAGTGATTAATATTACTAATTTTAAAAAAGCTACCATCAAATGTGTTTGCATTTTTCAATAATTTGCACATATTCTCGTGTTTCTTTTAGTTTTACAAACACTTTTCTTTCAAAAACAATTTTTATTAGATATTTTCTTCATTTACATTTCAAATGCTATCCCCAAAGCCCCCTACAACATCCCCCAACCCTGCTCCCCAACCCACCCACTCCCACTTCCTGGCCCTGGCATTCCCCTGTACTGGGGCATATGATCTTTGCAAGACCAAGGGCCTCTCCTCCCGTTGATGGCCAACTAGGCCATCCTCTGCTACATGTGCAGCTAGAGACATGATCTCTGGGGGTAATGGTTAGTTCAAATTGTTGTTTCTCCTATAGGGTTACAGACTCCTTCATTTCCTTATGTACTTTCTCTAGCTCCTCCATAGGGGAATGCTAAAATATTTTGTATTTAACTTTTAAAATTATTATTGAATATACAAAGGGACAGCTTTTGTTCTATTTATTTTTACTAAAACAACTGAAAAGAAGAAGCAATTACTTTGATTCATGAGTTTATAATATTATATCATATTGCAGAAAACTCTGGAATGAAGTGTTGGGGTAATATCATGTGAAGTAGTAAACAGAGAACAAGAAGAAAACAGGGCAAAGTATAACACTTGAGGATAACCTCAAGGTAGCTCATTTCCTCCAACTAAGTCAAACCTCTCAAAGGTTTCACAACCATCCAAAATTCTGTACCAGCAAAAGTCCAAGTTTAAACACACAAACCTATTGAGACTATTTTGCACTTAAATTATGACAAAAACTTGTGTATGACCACATTTGCAAACCCAAATATTAGTTTTGACAACTTCAGACTAATTCATCACTTTAGTTTCATGATGAATGTTGGTTAATATTTTCAATTTTGAACTTGCATCAGCAGTTCTGTTTCTGTTTCTCAGATGCTGGAATTTCAGGTATGTACCACCACATCCTACCTTTATGAATATATTAATTATTTTCATATTTTTATGCTTAAACACACTTTTTAAAAATTATACATTGACAATTTTTAAATCATTTAACATGAAACTAATTGTGCTATATACTTCAACTGAGTGAAAACAATTATAGCATAATATTTTTCTCCATAAAAGACAGTACAGACTTCTTAAACTTATGAAGTCTAAGCATTAGTTCAGCATTATGCTTAGGAGTTACTAAAAATTGTGTTATTGTTACACTCTGTTCCAGTCTACTATTTGTTATAGTTTCAGATGTTTCTGTTGTTTTTCATTTGTGTTTTTGATTTGGTTTTCTCTTCATAGCCATGAAGAAAGTGTAGCCAAACTATATCAATAAAGATTGACTGTTGATATACTTTTTTTAATTAGGTATTTTCTTCATTTACATTTCCAATGTTATCCCAAAAGTTCCCCATACCCTCCCCCACCAAGTCCCCTACCCACCCACTCCCACTTCTTGGCCCTGGCGTTCCCCTATACTGAGGCATATAAAGTTTGCAAGACCAATGGGCCTCTCTTTCCAATGATGGCCAACTAGGCCATCTTCTGATACATATGCAACTAGAGACAAGAGCTCTGGGGGGTACTGGTTAGTTCATATTGTTGTTCCACCTATAGGGTTTCAGATCCCTTTCGCTTGATGGGTACTTTCTCTAGCTCCTCCATTGGGAGCCCTGTGATCCATCCATTAGCTGACTGTGAGCATCCACTTCTGTGTTGGCCAGGCCCCGGCATAGTCTCACAAGAGACAGCAATATTGGGGTCCTTTCAGCAAAATCTTGCTAATGTATGCAATGCTGTCAGCGTTTGGGAGCTAATTATAGAATGGTTCCCCTGGTATGGCATGGTCCATTCTTTCATCTCAGCTCCAAACTTTGCAACTCCTTCCATGGGTGTTTTGCTCCCAATTCTAGGAAGGGGCAAAGTGTCCACATTTTGGTCTTCATTCTTCTCAAGTTTCATGTGTTTTGCAGATTGTATCTTGTGTTGTGGGTATTCTAAGTTTCTGGGATAATATCCACTTATGAGTGAGTACATATCAAGTGAGTTCTTTTGTGATTGGGTTACCTCACTCAGGATGATGCCCTCCAGGTCCATCCATTGGCCGAGGAATTTCATAAATTAATTCTTTTTAATAGCTGAGTAGTATTCCATTGTGTAAATGGACCACATTTTCTGTATCCATTCCTCTGTTGAGGGACATCTGGGTTCTTTCCAGCTTCTGGCTATTATAAATAAGGCTGCTATGAACATAGTAGAGCAGGTGTCCTTCTTACCAGTTGGAACATATTCTGGATTTATGCCCAGGAGAGGTATTGCTGGACCCTCTGGTAGTACTATGCCAAATTTTGTGAGGAACCACCAGACTGATTTCCAGAGTGGTTGTACAAGCTTGCAATCCCACCAAAAATGGAAGAGTGTTCTTCTTTTTCCACATCCTCACCAGCATCTGCTGTCACCTGAATTTTTGATCTTAGCCATTCTGACTCGAGTGAGGTAAAATTTCAGAGTTGCTTTGATTTGCATTTCCCTGATGATTAAGGATGCTGAACATTTTTCAGGTGCTTCTAAGCCATTTGGTATTCCTCAGGTGAGAATTCTTTGTTTAGCTCTGAACCCTGTTTTTTAATGGGGTTATTTGATTTTCTGGAGTCCACCTTCTTAAGTTCTTTATATATATTGGATATTAGTCCCCTATCTGATTTAGGATAGGTAAAGATCCTTTGTCAATCTGTTGGTGACCCTTTTGTCTTATTGATGGTATCTTTCGCCTTAAAGAAACTTTGCAATTTTATGAGGTCCTATTTATCAATTCTCAATCTTACAGCACAAGCCATTGCTGTTCTATTCAGGAATTTTTCCCCAGTGCCCATATCTTTGATGCTTTCCCCCACTTTCTCCTCTATCAGTTTCAGTGTCTCTGATTTTATGTGGAGTTCCTTGATCCACTTAGATTTGACCTTAGTACAAGGAGATAGGAATGGATCAATTCTAATTCTTCTACATGATAACAGCCAGTTGTACCAGCACCATTTGTTGAAAATACTGTCTTTTTTCCACTGGTTTTAGCTCCCTTGTTGAAAATCAAGTGACCACAGGTTTGTGAGTTCATTTCTGGGTCTTCAATTCTATTCCATTGGTCTACTTGTCTGTCTCTATACTAGTACCATGCACTTTTTATCACAATTGCTCTGTAGTACAGCTTTAGGTCAGGTATGGTGATTCCACCTGAGTTTCTTTTATCCTTGAGAAGAGCTTTTCCTACCCTAGGTTTTTTTGTTATTCCAGAAGAATTTGCAGATTGCCCTTTCTAATTTGTTGAAAAATTGAGTTGGAATTTTGATGGGGATTGCATTGAATCTGTAGATTTCTTTTAGCAAGATAGCCATTTTTACTATATTGATCTTGCCCATCCATGAGCATGGGAGATCCTTCCATCTTCTGAGATCTTCTTTAATTTCTTTCTTCAAAGACTTGAAGTTCTTACTATACAGAACTTTCCCTTCCTTATTTAGAGTCACTGCAACATATTTTTTGTTATTTGTGGCTACTGAGAAGGGTGTTGTTTCCCTAATTTCTTTCTCAGCCTGTTTGTCCTTTGTGTAGAGAAAGGCCATTGACTTGTTTGAGTTAATTTTATATCCAGCTACTTCACTGAAGCTGTTTATCAGGTTTAGGAGTTCTCTGGTGGAAGGTTTAGGGTCACTTATATATACAATCATATCATCTGCAAAAAGTGATATTTTGACTTCTTCTTTTCCAATTTGTATCTCCTTGATCTCCTTTTGTTGTCGAATTGCTCTGGCTAGGACTTCAAGTACAATGTTGAATAGGTAGTGAGAAAGTGGGCAGCCTTGTCTAGACCCTGACTTTAGTGGGAATACTTCCAGTTTCTCACCATTTACATTGATGTTGGCTACTGGTTTGCTGTATATTGTTTTCATCATGTTTAGGTATGGGCCTTGAATTCCTGATCTTTCCAAGACTTTTATCATGAATCGTGTTGGGTTTTTTCAAATGCTTTCTCCACATCTAACAAGATGATCATGTGGTTTTTGTCTTTGAGTTTGCTCATATGGTGGATTTCGTTAATGGATTTCTGTACATTAAACCATCCCTGCATTTCTGGAATGAAACCTCCTTGGTCAAGATGGATGATTGTTTTAATGTGTTCTTGGATTCGGTTAGGGAGAATTTTATTGAGTATTTTTGCATCGATATTCATAAGAGAGATTGGTCTAAAGTTCTCTATCTTTGTTGGGTCTTTCTGTGGTTTAGGTATCAGAATAATTTTGGCTTCATAGAATGAGTTGGGTAGAGTACCTTCTACTTCTATTTTGTGGAATAGTTTATGCAGAACTGGAAATAGATCTTTGAAGGTCTGATAGAACTCTGCACTAAACCCATCTGGTCCTGGGCTTATTTTGGTTGGGAGACTATTAATGACTGCTTCTAATTCTTTAGGGGATATAGGACTGTTTAGATAATTAACCTGATCCTGATTTAACTTTCGTACCTCGTAACTGTCTAGAAATTTGTCCATTTCATCCAGGTTTTCCAGTTTTGTGGAGTATAGCCTTTTGTAGAAGGATCTGATGGTGTTTTGGATTTTTTCAGGATTTGTTGTCAAATCTCCCTTTTCATTTCTGATTTTGTTAATTAGGATGCTGTCCCTGTGCCCTCCAGTGAGTCTGACAAATGGTTTATCTGTCTTGTCGATTTTCTCAAAGAACCAGCTCCTCATTTGGTTGATTCTTTGAATAGTTCTTGTTTCCACTTGGTTGATTTTACCCCTGAGTTTGATTATTTCCTGCTGTCTACTCCTCTTGGGTGAATTTGCTTCCTTTTGTTCTAGAGCTTTTAGGTATGTTGTCAAGCTACTAGTGTGTCCTATCTCTAGTTTCTTTTTGGAGGCACTCAGAGCTATGAGTTTTCCTCTTAGAAATGCTTTCATTGTGTCCCATATGTTGGGGTATGCTGTGGCTTCATTTTCATTAAACTCTAAAAAGTCTTTAATTTCTTTCTTTATTCCTTCATTGTCCAAGGTATCATTGAGAAGAGTTTTGTTTAGTTTCCACGTGAATGTTGGCTTTCTATTATTTATGTTGTTATTGAAGATCAGCCTTAATCCATGGTGATCTGATAGGATGCATGGGACTATTTCAATATTTTTGTATCTGTTGAGGCCTGTTTTGTGACCAATGTTGATATACTTTTGATTTCCTTTTATTCCCTGTTAAATAAAGTTGTTGAATCAATGAATCTCTGGCAGAATACAAAAAAGTAAGCTGGCCTCTTATTTATCATGACATTATTGTGTCTCATACTCATACTACAAAACTGTCCTTGGTGTCCATCATTAGAAGATCATACAATGATATTTATTTTTATCTATATATTCTTGTGAATGTACAAAGTAGAGTAATTTGGGCATTAAGAATTGTATTTTATCATTAACAGAAAAAATAAAGTCTAGTGCTGAGTTTGTAGGGAAGGAGGTGGGAGGGAGAGAACCCATATCTGGCCAGAGTTCCTATGCTCTGGGCAGGTGGACTTGGGCAGACTGCCAGACACTTTCCACTCAGCCCCGGGTGGGCATCTGGTTGTATGAAGCCACTGGACACCACTCTACAGGGGACAGACAAGGGGCAGCCCCCAATACCAGGGGCCCCAGAGTGTCACTCTTGGCACCGGAGATACTGGTAAATGGGCAGAGGGAGAGGATTCCCATGCAGGTAAGGGTCCTTAGTCCAGTCAGTGGCTGGAACACAGGAAGGCCTTCTGACTTGAGATTAGGCACAGCTCATTAGGAGAAAGCCTGTCACGTTTTATAAGCACAACTGGCCTTGTTGAACAGAGACAGTCTGTGGTTTTAGAGCTTTATTTTAGAAAGGCAGGGAGAAAATAGAGAAGGTAGAAGTAGAGAGAGACTGGCCATGGACATGTGGAGAAAGAAAGAAAGGGAAAGAGAGAAAAGAAAGGCTAGAGTAAGAGGGAAATAGTGAGAGGGAGAGAGTAAGAGGGAGGAGAGAATAAGGGCGAGAGAGTGTAAGAGGGAGGGTAAGGAAAGTAAAAGCTTATGAGAGTAAAAGGGAGAGAGCAAGGTGGGGCCAAGCAGACACTCTTATAGTGGGCTGTGGTATCTTGCAGTTGCCAGGTAACTGGGAGGAGACTAGCCTAAAGATCAGAAGCTTGGGACATTGTGTACATGTCTACTAGCCACAGTTTCTCTTGTGGGGGTTGTGGATGCGGTAACTTTGACAGGAGCCAAGGTTCCAGGAGACATGAGGGAATTCCTTCAGTACCATGTAGTTGGGAATTACCCCCACCAGGGTTCTTCCTCTGCTTGATTGGAGACCAGACTGTCTGTGCATAGCCCATTGCCCCACAATAAAGGTGAAACTTGTGGTCAATATTTAAATTTAAATAAGCAGGACACAAGAACCCTATGTATTATTAGAATCTACAAATAAAATTGAACTTGAATTGAAAGTAGCAAGTCTACCTGAGAACAGGAAGGTAAAGGGAGGCTTAAAAAATGTAAGTAGGGAGAAAAGAAGAAAATATAAAGACAAATATGTTATAAATACATTTTGCCCATT
The DNA here is from genome assembly GCF_000001635.26 of Mus musculus. NCBI lineage: Eukaryota > Metazoa > Chordata > Mammalia > Rodentia > Muridae > Mus > Mus musculus. Next base: position 115,776,821 of record NC_000086.7, read on the forward strand.
TATGAAAATTTTATAATGAAGCACATTATTTTGTACAATTGCAAACATTATATTTAAAAGCATAAATACTCCAAATTTTAATGGTTTAGTAAAATTGTACATCAATATATTTAAAACTGTACAACATACACTTTTTACTACCAAGAATATATTTCTGAAATTTTACCTAGCTACTTTGAATGACAAAACAGCTTTAATAGTCATGGTAATAAGCACTAAAAGAGTTTTATTAAAAAATGATATGATTTTGAAGATGTTTCCATGACTCTAATGATTGTTACTTTATATTCATGATTTCTAGTATCATACCTAGAGAAAACATCCTAATAGAGTAATTTCGTATTTTTTTAATGTATTTTGCTGATACTTATGTAGCTCTTGAAAAACAGGGTCTGCAATATGCTCTTTCAAAGAAATTTTGCTATTAGCCTGTAAAGCAACTATCCCATAAAGCTGTTGTTGTTGAGTTTCATTAGCAAATAAAGAGATATAATTTTGGAAACAGAATAGGATAGAAAGCCAGGCCACAAACTATAATGGAGTCTTCATAGCTGACTGAAAAATATTCTTTTCCCTGTACCAGAAAAACTAGAGACTGTTAGACCTATAGCAGGAAAAGAAGAGAGAGAGAAAGGGAGAGAAAGGAGAGAGAGTACACATGTGGGAATGATAGACTGACTCACAGAAACACACACACACACACACATTCTCACACATGATGGGAGAGATACAAAGAGAGAATAATTCACAACATACGCTCATGCACACACATACAACCACATACTCACCAGGGTGTGTGTGGGGGTGAATCTTGGAATATAGAGCAAGTATTTCTGGCCTATACTCTGAGATCTGTCTCTAATTAGAGAGAAAAGATACAATCAAAACTATAGAGTCCTATAAGGAGAAAATCTATTCTTAGCTGTACTCAGGAGTCTATCCCATAGGCAGTGCTGTCACATGTACTCATGTAAGGAATCTTACAAAAATTGGCAGCTATGCTTATGCTTGGGAATACAAAAAGTATTGTACCTATACCGACACCAAGTACTGCATAGGAGTAATCTCAAAAGTTATACACATGTACTAAGATGAGGGACTCTATGTTACCTCTGAATCAGTATGCAGATTTATTTCATTCACTTTTATCTTTAAATTATTTGATTTGAAATTTCAACTTAATGGGCAGTCTTTCTCTTGTCCTGCTTTCTTTTCCCTTTGTCTCTTTTGGGGTTTTATTTGACAGTGTCTACAGAAGAACACAAGTTGGTTTATTTGGTTTTTTTTATTAGATATTTTCTTCGTTTACATTTCAAATGCTATCCCCAAAGTCCCCTATAACTTCCCCCCGATCCCGAACCCACCCACTTCTGCTTCCTGGCCCTGGCATTCCCCTGTACTGGGGCATATGATCTTCACAAGTTCAAGGGCCTCTCCTGGCATTGATGGCTGACTAGACTGTCCTCTGCTACATATGCAACTGGATATGCATAAATTGTATCTTCTTAGACACAGCTCTGGGGGGTACTTGTTAGTTCATATTGTTCCTCCTATAGGGTTGCAGACCCCTTTAACTCCTTGGATACTTTCTCTAGCTCCTTCATTGTGCGCCCTGTGTTCCATCCAAGAGATGACTGTGAGCATCCACTTTGTTTTTCCCAGACACTGGCATAGACTCACAAGAGAGAGCTATATCAGTGTCCTGTCAGCAAAATCTTGTTGGCATATACAGAAGTATATAGGTTTGTTGGTTATATATGGGATGGATCCCCAGGTAGGGCAATCTCTGGATGATCCTTCCTTCCATCTCATCTTAGAACTTTGTCTCTGTAACTCCTTCCATGGATATTTTATTCCCCCTTCTTAGACACTTTGGTCTTCCTTCTTGAGATTCATGTGCTTTGCAAATTGTATCTTGGGTATATTGAGCTTTTGAGCTAACATACACTTATCAGTGAGTGTATATCCTGTGTTTTCTTTTGTGATTGGGTTACCTCACTCAGGATGATATCCTCCAGATGCATCCATTTACCCAAGAATTTCATGAATTAATTGTTTTTAATTGCTGAGTAGTACTTTGTTGTGTAAATGTACCACGTTCTCTGTATCCATTCCGCTGTTGAGGGACATCTGAGTTCTATCCAGCATTTGGCTATTATAAATAAGGCTACTATGAACATAGTGAAGCATTTGTCCTAATTAAGTGTTGGAGCATCTTCTTAGTATATGCCCAGGAGTGGTAATGCTGGGTCTTCTGGTAGTACTATATCATATTTTCTGAGGAACTGCCAAACTGATTTCTAGAGTGGTTGTACGAGCTTGCAATCCCACCACCAATGGATGAGTGTTTCTCTTTCTCCACATCCTCACCAGCATCTGCTGTCACCTGAGTTTTTGATCTTAGCCATTCTGACTGATGTGAGGTGGAATCTCAGGGTTGGTTTGATTTGCATTTCCCTTATGATTAAGGATGCTGAACATTTTTTCAGGTGCTTCTCAGCCATTTGGTATTCCTCAGGTGAGAATTCTTTGTTTAGCTCTGTACCCCATTTTTAATGGGGTAATTTGATTTTCTGGAGTCCACCTTCTTGAGTTCTTCATATATATTGGATTTTAGTCCCCTATCTGATTTAGAATAGGTCGAATCTCAGGGTTGTTTTGATTTGCATTTCCCTGATGAGTTGTAGGATGCCAACTCGAAGATGGCACCAGATTCCGGTGTGCTTGTGTAGTAAACAACACCACTGTGCAGGCGTTAATGGGAGATTGGTGCCTACCCCTCCAGAGTGGGTGCATACTAATTAGGCATCAACAGACTGACCAATCCCAGGAGGACACAAAGCCTTTCCCCTGTGCTGGGGTGTATATAAGCAGACATCCCTGGGTGCCTGGGGTCCCAGTAGCAGCATCAAGGCATTCCTGGGATAAAGGCTGTTAAGAAGAATCCGACCATGTTGTGTCTTCCTTGTAAGGATGTTTAGCATTTTTAGGTGCTTCTAAGCCATTTGGATTTCCTCAGTTGAGAATTCTTTCTTTAGCTCTGTATCCCATTTTTTAATAGGGTTATTTGTTTTTCTGGAGTCTAACTTCTTGAGTTCTTTGTATATATTGGAGTTTAGCCCTCTATCAGATTTAGCATTGGTAAAGATCATTTTCCAAACTGTTATTTGCCTTTTTTACTTATGGACAGTATCCTTTGCCTTACAGAAACTTTGAAATATTATGAGGTCCATTTCTTAATCCTTGATCTTACAACACAAGCCTGTTCTTTGTTCTGTGTTCTGTGTTCTGTTCAGAATTTTATTCCCTGTGTCCATATGTTCAAGGTTCTGATCCCCACTTTCTCCTCTATAAGTTTCAGTGTCTCTGTTTTTAATTGGAGGTCCTTGATCCACTTAGACTTGAGTTTTGTACAAGGAAATAAGAATGGATCAATTTGCCTTCTTCTACAAGATAACTGCCAGTTGAACCATCACAATTTGTAGAAAATGCCATCTTTTTCCACTGAATGCTTTTAGCACCTTTGTTAAAAATCAAGTGACCATAGATGTGTGGGTTTATTTCTGGGTCAATTCTATTCCATTCATCTAACTGTCTGTCACTCTATTAGTACCATGCAGTTTTTATCATAATTGCTCTGTAGTACAGCTTAAGGACAGGGATGTTGTTTCCACCAGAGGCTCTTTTATTGTTCAAAATAATTTTTGCTATCCTAGGTTTCTTTTTATTGCAGATGAATTTGCAAATTATCCTTTCTACCTCTGAGAAGAATTGGGTTGGAAGTTTAATTGAGATTGCATTGAACCTATAGATTACTTTTGGCCAGATAGCAATTTTTACTATGTTAATCATGCCAATCCATGAATATGGGAGATCTTTCCATCTTCTGAGATCTTCTTTGATATCCTTCTTCAAAGACTTGAAGTTCTTGTCATTACAGATCTTTCATTTGCTTAGTTAGAGTCACACCAAGGTATTTTATATTATTTGTGACTATTGTGAAGGGTTTTGTTTCCCTAATTTCTTTCTCAGCCTGTTTATCCCTTGTGTAGATTTGTTTGAGTTAATTTTATATCCAGATATTTCACTGAAGTTGTTTATCAGGTTTAGGAGTTCTCTGGTGGAATTTCTGGTGTCACTTTTGTATACTATCCTTGCATCTGCAAACAGGGATATTTTGACTACTTCCTTTCATATTTTTATCAATTTGATCTTTTTGATTTCTAATTGCTTTTGCTAGGATTTCAAGTACTATATTGAATAGGTAGGGAGAGAGTGGGTAGCTTTGTGTAGTCCTTGATTTTAGTGGGATTGCTTTCAGTTTCTTTCCATTTAGTTTGATGTTGGCTACTGATTTGCTATGTATTGGTTTTACTATGTTAAGTATGGGCCTTGACCTCCTGATCTCTCCAAGAATTTTATCAGGAATGGGTGTTGGATTTTGTCAAATGCTATCTCAGCCTCTAATGAGATGAACAGGAGGTTTTTGCCTTTGAGACTGTTTATGTAGTGGGTTACATTGATGGATTTCTGTATATTGAACAATCCTTGTTTCTCTGGGAGGAAGCCTACTTTATCATGACAGATGACCATTTTGATGTGTTCTTGGATTCTTTTTTCAAGAATTTTATTAAGTATTTTTGCATTGATATTTCATAAGGGAAATTGTTCTGAAGTTTTCTTTCTTTGTTGTGTCTTTGTGTCACTTAGGTATTAGAGAAATTGTAGCTTCATAGAACAAGTTGGGTAGAGTTCTTTCTGTTTTTATTTTGTGCAATAGTTTGAGGAGAGTTGAAATTAGGTCTTCTCTGAAGGTCTGATAGACCTCTGCACTAAATCCATCTGGTCCTGGGATTTTTTTGTTGGGAGATGATTAATGAATGTCTCTATTCCTTTAGGGGATATGGTACTGTTGATATCATTAATCTGATCCTGATTTAATTTTTGTACCTGTATCTGTCTACAAATTGTCCAGTTTTGTTAAGTATACACTTTGGTAGTAGAATCTAATGATTTTTTTTCCTCAGATTCTGTTGTTGTCTCCCTTTCCATTTCTGATTTTCTTAATTAGGATACTGCCCCTGTGCCCTCTAGTGAGTCTGAGTAAGGGTATATCTATCTTGTAGATTTTGTCAAAGAACCAGCTCCTGGTTTGGTTGATCCTTTGAATAGAGTTTTTTTCCCCACTTGGTTGATTTCAGCCCTGAGTTTGATTATCTCCTGCCTTCTACTCCTCTTGGGTGAATTTGCTTCCTTTTGTTCTAGAGCTTTTAGGTGTGCTGTCAAGCTGCTAGTGTGTGCTCTCACAAGTTTCATTTTGGAGGCACTCAGAGCTATGAGTTTTCCTCTTAGGACTGCTTTAATTGTATCCCATATGTTTGGATGTGTTGCAGCTTCATTATCATTAAACTCTAAAAAGTCTTTAATCTCTTTCTTTATTATTTCCCTGTAAAAGTTATCATTGATTAGAGTGTTGTTCAGCTTTCACGTGTATGTGGGCTTACTATTGTTTATGTTGCTATTGAAGATCAGCATTAGTCCATGGTGATCTGATTGGATGCATGGGATTATGTAAATATATTTGAATCTTTTGAGGCCTGTTTTGTGACTAATTTTATGGTCAGTTTTGAAGAAGGTACCATGAGGTGTTGAGAAGAAGTTATAGCCTTTTGTTTTAGGATGAAATGTTCTATAGATATCTGTTAAATCCATTTATTTCATAACTTCTGTTAGTTTAAATGTGTTTCTGTTTAGCTTATGTTTCCAGGATCTGTCCAACGAGGAAAGTGGGGTATTGAAGTCTCCCACTATTATTGTGTAAGGTGCAATGTGTGCTTTGAGCTTTACTAAAGTTTCCTTAATGAATGTGAATGCCCTTGCATTTGGAGCATAGATATTCAGAATTGAGAGTTCATCTTGGAAGAATTTACCTTTGATGAGTATGAAGTGCCCCTCCTTGTATTCTTTGATAACATAGGGTTGGAAGTCGATTTTATTTGATATTAGAATGGCTACTCTAGCTTGTTTCTTCGGACCATTTGCTTGGAAGTTTGTTTTCCTGCCTTCTACTCTGAGGTAGTGTCTGTCTTTGTCCCTGAGGTGTGTTTCCTGTATGCAGCAAAATGGTAGGTCCTGTTTATGTAGCCAGTCTGTTAGTCTATGTCTTTTTATTGGGGTATTGAGTCTGTTGATATTAAGGAAAATAATTATTGCTTCCTGTTATTTTTGTTGTTACAGTTGGGGTTCTGTTCTTGCTGCTGTCTTCATTTAGTTTTGTTGAACTATTACTTTTTTGCTTTTTCTAGGGCATAATTTCCCTCCTTGTATTGGTGTTTTCCCTTTATTATCCTTTGAAGGACTGGAATCATGGAAAGATATTGTGTGAATTTGGTTTTGTCATGGAATACCTTGGTTTCTCCATCTATGGTAATTGAGAGTTTTCCTGGGTATAGTAGCCTGGACTGGTAATTGTGTTCTCTTAGGGTCTGTATATCATCTGTCCAGGATCTTCTGGTTTTCATAGTCTCTGGTGAGAAGTCTGGTGTAATTCTGATAAGTTTGCCTTCATATGTTACTTGACCTTTTTCCCTTACTGCTTTTAATATTGTGTATTCATTTAGTACATTTGTTGTTCTGATTATTATGTGTTGGGAGGAATTTCTTTTCTGGTCCAGTGTATTTGGAGTTCTGTAGGCTTTTTGTATGTCCATGGGCATCTCTTTCTTTAGGTATGGGATGTTTTCTTCTATAATTTTGTTGAAGATATTTACTGGCCCTTTAATTTGAAAATCTTCCTTCTCATCTACTCCTATTATCTGCAGGTTTGGTCTTCTCATTGTGTTCAGGATTTCCTGGATATTTTGAGTTAGGATTTTTTTGCATTTTGCATTTCCTTTGATTGTTGTGTCCATGTTCCCTATGGAATCTTCTGCACCTGAGATTCTCTCTTCCATCTCTTGTATTCTGTTGCTGATGCTCACATCTATGTTTCCTGATTTCTTTCCTAGGGTTTCTATCTCCAGAGTTGTCTCACTTTGTGATTTCTTTATTGTTTCTACTTCCACTTTTAAGTCTTGTATGCTTTTGTTCAATTCAATCCCCTGTTTGGTTGTGTTTTCCTATAATTCTTTAAGGGATTTTTGTTTCCTCTTTAATGACTTCTACCTGTTTTACAGTGTTTTCCTGTAATTTTTTTAAAGGACTTCTAAGTGTTTAGCAGTGTTCTCCTGTATTTCTTTAAGTGAGTTGTTAATGAACTTCTTAAAATCTTCTACCTCTATCATGAGATATGATTTTAAATCTGATTCTTGCTTTTCAGGTGTGTTGGGGTTTCCAGGTCTTGATGTGGTGGTTGTTCTGGGTTCTGATGATGACCTTGGTTTCTGTTAGTAAGATTCTTGCCTTTGCAGTTTGGCATCTGGAAATCTCCGATGTTAATATTCTAGCTGTCTCTGGCTGAAGCTTGATCCTCCTGTGATTCTATTAGCCTCTGTCAGTACTCCTTGGGGTCCTACTCTCACCTGATTCTCAGTGGTCAGAGCACTCTCTGTAGGCAAGCTCTCCTTTTGCAGGGCAGGTGTCCAGAAGTCTAGAGCTCTGATCTACCTCCTGAGTCCTGGGGTCAAAGCCCTCCCTGTAGGTGGACTCTCTGGCAAGAAAAGTTCCCAGGGGTCTGGGTCTCAGCTCTGCCTTCTGGCTGAAGATAAAGGTCCGAAGGGGCTCTGTCCAAGAAACTCTGTTGCTTCTGCTGCCTACATGTTCTCCAGTGATCCTGAGGTCCTGGGTGTGCTAGGGGTCCTGCACTGGGGAGATTCCTCTGGGGACCTTGGCACCCTCCACAGGGTTCAGCTGGAAGATGGCAGGGATGGCCCTGACCTGAATGAATTGCAGTTGCTGGATGGGCGGGGTTCCTTTGTCCGTGTTCCTGCTGGCACAAGACCCTCTGTGATTCTTTGTAGGTCATGTTGGGTTCCACTCACCCTGATTCTGAGGTCCTGGATGTGCTAGGGGTCCTGAGGTATGGAGAATCCCTCATTATTAATTCTTATACATTTTGAAAAAACAAAAACAAAAACAAAAAAAAATTGTGTTAATCATGAAGTAAAATTTAAAATTTGCCCAGGAAATGTGATGGTCATCATAAAGACACTAAAATTTTCTCATAATGTAACTTCAGAAATTAAAAAAAAAAAAAAAGAAAGCCAAAGGAGAAAAGAAAAATCCCTACAAATGTACCAGGTGGACCAATTTTTGAATACATGAAAAACAGGTTTAGTTTGAGCAGTTGGCAGTGAAAAGAAAAAAAAAAACAGATATGGAAAATTGTATAATTTTATTACATTTTTATAATGAGCATAAATTTCTTGAACAGATAAAGATTTATTATAGAATGTAGATTTAAAAAATTCTTCAGGAAGGGGAAACTTTTCTCCATAATTGTATTCTGATGTATCAATTTCAAGAAGTTCACTATTTTCTATTGCATTGTTTTGTGCTGCTTGAGTTTAAAACTAGGCCTTATAGGTATTGGATGCATGCTGTAATACTAACTCACCATTTATATCTAATATATTATTATGCTCATTAAAAACAAACTTATTCTATAAAATAATATATTATTTGTTTATAATATGTGAAGTTTAGAGAATGTTACACTTTCTGAATTATCTATAGTTGAACAATGTAATGTTGACAATAGTTTAATTAAAGTCTATGGATTGAATTAAGTCTGTTAAAATTGGTGTTCACAACTTAATTAAAAGGAGCTCTCCTGAAAATATAGGTTTCACAGAAGTTTAGACCATGTCTAATGGCATTGAAGTATTTGCTTTACCTTTTACAAAGAGAATTTGTCACCTTAATTTCTACATTTTTAGGAAATCAAAAAAAAAAAAAATAGGCATTTACTTGTTCCTCATCGGAAACTGCCTGGTTTCTGATGTTTTTTTTTTTTCCTGGTTTTCACTGGGATCCTAAAGCTCTTTAACTCTCCACAGGAAACTTGGCACATCTTAATGACAAAAGCACTCTCAGTTCTTACTCAAAAGCCCCTTGCTAGTGACTACAGTCAGTCAGTAATGGATCACATCTAATAATCACAAACTGTATAAAAGAATTCTTTAAGGAGAAATCAGCACAGGAGCCAACCATGAGAGTGACTTTAATGGCAAGGGTCCCATCAGAGGCACACAATCATGAAAGTACCGAACTATTTCAAGCACATGAGAGAGTTCTTTATAGCTTTTCAAACAGTGTCATTCAAGTTTCACAATCCAAATTGTTAGAAAAGTTAAGGTGCTTTTCCTGTGCTCTCAGAGGTGTTGCTTCTCTTAACTTCCTTTGTAATACCATTCAAGAGATATTATCTGCCAATAGTAGTTAAATAAGAAGCAGTCATCAAAGAATATAACACATTAAGAAATTGAGAAGAACCTCAGTAGAATGTGTAAGTGTAAAGTAATTACTGTATAAGAAATAAAGCATAAAACTAAATAAAAGTTAATTGTGAGTAAGCCACTGATAAGTAAAACTACTTTTAATTATACATGTCCCAGTAAATGTGTACCAACCTTCCTATATAACAAAAATAAGAGAAAACAAACTTCATATCAAGTGTAATCAATTTTAGATATTATGTATTTATAAATATCTTTTAAAATATGATACATTAAAAAGAACCCTGATATTTTTAATAAACCTCTTCTGTAATCAACTCTTACTGATTCATATTCTCAATATATGAGGTTAAATTATGTCATTTCTATTGTAATAAAATGCTGTATCAAAAAGCAAATTAAAGAAAAAAGTTTTTATTTGACTTATAATTCTTGGCTATACTTTATTATTGCTAGTAAGTCAAGGTTGGAACTTTAACCTTCATACCCACAGTTAGGAAAAGAAAGAGAATAAATGCATGGATTCTTGCCTGCTGGTTTGCTCTCAGTTAACTTTTCCATCTCTTATATTGTTCAGGACTCCTTATTTAGAAAATGGTATTACTCATAATAGATTGAGGCTTCGTATATTAATTAATACTGAAGGTAGTCTCCCACACCTATGTATCTTGTCCAATATGTTCTAGATAACACCATATTAACACTCTTTCTATGTTCTTATATCTTAAATCTAATTAACAATTAAAACAATAATTTATGCTTTTCCAACATAAAAAAAAACATGCCACTTTAATCCATAATTATTTCCCATGTCTCATATTCTGCTAATATCCTGATTTTTAAAAATAGAAATTATTCAAAACTTGAACATTTCAAAAAAACTATCTTCAACGGTCCTTGTCTCTTAACTTGTGATCACTTAAAAAAGCAGTATAGAATAAGTGAATTGTGTACTGTTTAAGTAATTGTGTACTGATGAGGTTGAACAAATTCAATAGTGTAAAACTACATAGAGAACTCTGCCATCACAACCTGAAGTAAAATATATTGTTGATTTTGAAATACCCATATTTTAATCAGAATGGACCAGGAATTTATGAATAAATGACTAATTCTAGAACAAGACAAATAACATACAGATGATCCTGATATATATACAAAGTATTACAGGATATATATGTGTGTGTGTGTGTGTGTGTGTGTGTGTGTGTGTGTGTGTGTGTGTAGTGGTAAATCTCCAACCCAAAAATGCCCTGGCAATGAAAAAAAAACACAATATGAATACATGTTATGCACCTAGATTGGGCAGATCTACCACTACACTACCATCTTCTACATCTATGAGATCCCTTAGAACTTGTGGTTTCTCCAGGTGATGTGCTTCTGCTCTGCTTTTCTTCCTCCTCCTCTACATCCTCTCTCTCTCTAACTTCCATTCCACCTTCCCTTTATCTGCCCAATCATCAGTTCTCCTTTATTTTACAAATTAAGGTGGGAAGCAGGTTTATAGGAAATCACCTGAGTGGCTAACTCATAACTTGTTCACAACCCCTCACAGGACAACAGAATGAATGTAAAATATAATTAGCCCCAGGCCTATTCACAATACCCTCCCCCCATTTCTGTCTAACTAAAAGATTATTTTATCGTAGATATAATTGAACATAACTACTATGATTTTGTAATTTATAAAGTACAAGAGACCTAACACCCAGTCCATCATCTTTTTTAATTAAATAGAACCTCTGTTATCTATTATTACTTAAAAGATTATAGTTCTGCACCTGGCTATTTCTTGGCTTTAGATTGAATGCCATCTGAAAAACATCCTCTCAAATCTGTTCCTTTCAAAGTAAAAAGCCGAGGTTGGCTAGAAGACTAGGTAGTTTTTTAATGCCATCAGAAATCCAAGAATGACTATCATTAACTGAAAATATGTAGGAAGCCTAACATAGCTTCCAAAACTTAGCCAATATATAGAGATCCCTGATCAATTGTATAGTCCTTTACTTCAACACCTTAGAGCATTGATCTTCAGTCTACTGGCCAGTGTCATCTGACAGACTTAGAGAAACAGGAATATTAAAGACTAGTCTACTATATCTCAGCAGAATCAAGCTGTCCTAACCTGTAATTGTGTCTTTTTTTTTTTTTTTTGGACAGTATTATCTTTGTTAATGAAATGAGGCAATTCCTGCCTAGTGGCTATTTCTCCACAACTGGAGTAATTCACAGATACTCAGTTTCTTCTTTGAATCCAAGACAGAAAAAGCTGTCCGGAACAGACTAGTCTCTCCAAGTGAGTAAATAATCATTAAACATCACGTTCTGTGAACTTCAGACATTTTTGATAACCAACTATCTATGTGAAGTAATCTAGACTGTTTGCTTTTAACTATTCTCAGCCATTTCTAATGAAATTAACTGAAAACACCCTAAAAATAAACTCAGAGCCATGAATTTCCTATTTGGCTCTTAACTCACAGGCTTAAAAATCTCAGATCTGTTTATAATACCAGCAATAGAAGGACTGGATCTAAACCCTGTACTCCAAAATTTTTGTTACAAATACAACCTATAATAATTACCCCCAGACCCAAAGCTTAGGGAACTGGTATGATGACTCTTCATAACTCCTTCTAGCTGAATATGGGTGCTGAGATATTTTTGAAGGGGAGGGGAAGGGTATGGAAATGGGGGAGCTGATTGGCCTTAAGAAGGCCACACCAATGATTGTATTAGTCTCTGATGTCTGTGTCCTGACAGGACCTGGATGAAAAGCAAAAAACAAACAAAAAAACAAACAAAAAATCGACATCCGGAGTTCAGATAGGTCAGTCAGTTCAGCATGTCTGAAGATGAAATTCACCAAGGCTGTATATTTTGTAATATATAAGTCTCAAAACAAAATTTTGTATCATCAAGATAACCTGTTTTGTTTGATCCTGTGGAATCTTGTACTTCAGGGGGTCTTCCTCTTCCAAATCTGATCCATATAACTCTGGAAGGTATAAATGCCTTAATCATCCTTTCCAAGAATACAAAGAAAGAAACCTTTTTCCTAAATCAACATATCCTTCAGCAGGTAACCAGGAAAACCTGTAGCTTGCCCCCTGTCCTAGAGAAACAATAAAACAGCCACAACACTCAAAATCACACACATTTTAGCCTATTTAGGCCTTTCTAATTTGTCAAGTCAGGATATTAACCCAAAATTCCTGTGGAACCCATGTTAGACAGAATATGAGTCTCCTGCAGACTTTATCATACCATCTTTAAAACAGTTGACTCACACTTTTATTTTCCTTTCCTTTCCTTTCTTTTCCTTCCCTTCCCTTCCCTTCCCTATCCTTCCCTTCCTATCCTTCCCTTCCCTTCCCTTCCCTTCCCTTCCCTTCCCTTCCCTTCCCTTCCCTTCCCTTCCCTTCCCTTCCCTAACCTTCCCTTCCCTTCCCTAACCTTCCCTTCCCTTCCCTTCCCTTCCCTTCCCTTCCCTTCCCTTCCCTTCCCTTCCCTTCCCTTCCCTATCCTTCCCTTCCTATCCTTCCCTTCCCTTCCCTTCCCTTCCCTTCCCTTCCCTTCCCTTCCCTTCCCTTTCCTTTCCTTTCCTTTCCTTTCCTTTCCTTTCCTTTCCTTTCTTTTCCCCTCTCTTCCCTTTCTCTTCCCTTTTCTTACCTCCCCTTCCCTTCCATTTCCTTTCCCTTTCCTTTCTGCTTATAAAAGGCAGCTTTTCAAACCAGGATTTAAACCCAAATTTCCCATGGAGCCTATGTTAGAAAGAATATGAGTATTCTATAAGACTTATTAGAGCAATATATCTTTATACAATCTTTAAAGCAATTAAGTCAAACTTCCAGTAATATCTGCCTATAGGAAGAATAGTTTTTAATTGTTAAGATCTCTGCCTAGAGCAGCCATCCTGTTATACCATCTATCTGTTGTGCTCTCTACCAGGAACTACAGACATTTATTTAATTAATACCTATCATAATATCTATCTGTTATACTCTCTACCTGGATCCACAGAGTTCTTTTAATTAATACCTGTTCATAGCAGGCGATTATCACCACTCTCTCTACTTGGAGACTAATATTCCCTATCTAGTTCCTAACCACACGTGAGATTTCCCATCTTTAAATAGTATACCTGCTTATAAGAGGTAGCTTGTCAAAGAAAGATTTAAATCCCAAATTACTGTGGAGTCCTGTAAGACTTATTAAAGCAATATATCTTTATAAACATTTTTAGATAACAAAAGGTTGTATTTATCTCTTTATATCAATGAATACCTGGTCCGGAGCTCTTTGAACGTTTGTCTCCCAATTCTTTATTCACAGTGAGAGGCTGAGTGTAAAAAGACTCATGTTGTCTGTGTCTCAGTTTGGAGGTAGGGAAAGCAGGGTGGGGAGTAAAGGATACAGGGAAGCAAACACAGAAAGGCTCTTTCAGGTTTAGATGACTCTCTGCCATTCTTTGTAGGCCCTTCAAACCCAGTCAGCTTTGAATTCATACTGCTGTACCCTAAGTCACTACTCAAGCCCAATTTAGGGGTTGAGATGCAGGGAATTTTTATCTCAGGTTAGTTGAATTCAAATCAATATATTCTGTGCCATTTTGTTTCAGTAAATCCCTAACCCAAATATGCCCTGGCAATTAAAACACAATTACTATGAATACATGCTATGTACTTAGACTGGGCAGATCATAAAGTTTCAAAGCTTCTGTAAAGCAAAGAACACTCTAATAGGACAAAATTGCAACCAACAGACTGGTAAAAGATCTTTACCAATCCTACATCCTATATAGGGTAATGTCACATATGTGTGTGTGTGTGTGTGTGTGTGTGTGTGTGTGTGTGTGTGTGTGTATAATTTTGTCTCTAGAGAACCAAATAAACCTATTAAAATGGGGTACAGACCTAAAGAAAAAATTCTCAGCTTAAGATTAGCAAATGGTTGAGAAGCTCCTAAAGAAATGTTCAAAATCCTTAGTCATCAGGCAAAAGTAAATCAAAATGACCCTGAGATTCCACCTCACACCAGTCAGAATGGCTAAGATCTAAAACTCAGGTGACAGCAGATGTTAGCAAAGATGTGGAGAAAGAGGAACACTCCTCCATTTTTGGTGGGATTACAAGCTTGTTCAACCACTCTAAAAATCACTTTTGGTGGTTCCTCAGAAAATCGAACATAGTACCTGAGGACCTGGCTTTATCACTCCTGGGCGTTTACCTAGAGAATTCCCCCACATATAACAAGGACATATGCTCCACTATGTTCATAGCAGCCTTATTTATAATAGCCAGAAGTTGGAAAGAACCAAGATGTCCCTCAACAGAGGAATGGATACAGAAAATGTGGTACATTACACAATGGACTCATCTATTATAAAGAATGACTTCATGAAATTCTTTTTTTTCTTTTTTATTAGATATTTTCTTTATTTACATTTCAAATGTTATCTATCCTCTTTCCTAGTTTCCCCTCAGAAAATCCCCTATCCCCTCCTCTCTCCCCTGCTCCCCAACCCACCCATTCCCACTTCCTGGCCCTGGCAATCCCCTATACTGCAGCACATGACCTTCACAGAACTAAGAGACTCTCCTCCCATTCATGAAATATTTAACAAATGAATGGGACTATAAAATATCATTCTGAGTTAGATAACCCAGTCACAAAAGAACAAACATGTTACACACTCACTGCTAAGTGGATATTAGAAACCTGGTAATACCCATAGTACAATTCACAGACCATATGAAGCACAAGAAGAAGGAAAACCAAAATGTGGATGCTTCAGTCTTTCTTAGAAGGGGATAGAAAATGCTCACAGGAGGTAGAGGGTAGGAGGGACTTTGGAGTAATAGTGGAGTAGGTGGGGAAAAGGGGGGCAGTACCAGGTATGGGATGAGAGGGGATGATATAGAGAGGATCAGGAATTTGAACAGAGATGTGTAGCAGTGGGGGATGGGAAAACCGGGGTAGTCACCAAAAAGTCCCAGATGCTAGGAAAGCAAGAGGCCCCAAGAACTCAGCAGAGATAACATTATCTGAAATATCCAACAAAAGGGAGGGAGAACCTGTAGAAACCATATCATACATAGTTTAGGCAAGGTCCCTGGTTGTGGAATGGGGCCACCCACTCATCTCCAAATTTTAACCAGAATTTCTCCTGTCTTAAGGAAATATGGGGATAAATTGGGGAGCAGAGACTGAAGGAAAGGGCATCTCAAGACTGCCCCACCTGGGGATCTACCCTATATACAGACACCAAATGCAAATGCTATTGTGGATGCCAAGAAGTGCTTGCTGACAGGAGTCTTAGGTGGCTGTCTGCTGAGAGACTCTACCAGAGCCTGACAAAAACAGATTCGGATGCTAGCAGCCAATCATTGAGCTAAACAGAAAGAACTGAAGGAGCTGAAGGGGTTTGCAGCCCCAAAGGAGGAAAAACAATATGAACCAATCAGTTCCCCCAGAACTCCCAGGGACTAAACCACCAACCAAAAAGTATACATGGAGAGACCCATGCCTCAAGCTGTATATGTAGCAGATGATGGCCTTATCTGGCATCAGTGGGAGGACAGGCCCTTGGTCTTGTGATATCCCAGTGTAGGGGAATGCCAGGGAAGTGTGGTACAATTGGGTGGGTAGGTGGGGGATCACTTTCATAGAAGCAGGGGAAGGGGAGATGGTTTAGGGATTTTGCTCAGGGAAAACTGAGAAAGGGCTAACATTTGAAATATAAATAAATAAATTACCTAATAAAAATATAAGAAAGAACCTTTTCAAAATTACCAAATAAGTTATTTTAAAATGAAAATGTAGCATCAGTAAGACATGTAACATTCATAGATCTTGAATAACAACACTGAATAATATGCATAAAATATAACTATGTGCTCTAATGAATCATAATGACAATTGGTTTTATAATTATAGATGTTGCTTTATTACAGATCAAAAGAACTACAAAATATCTGTCCTTCCTCCAGGGAAGTACAACAAAGCTAAGAACAATGACAATTGGAAGGGAAGCAATCAATTCACTGTTTGCAAAGGTTTAATTGCTGTGAGTAGATAAACAAAGTGACATTACACAGATCTCTAAGAGGCCAATATGTTAGTTTGTGTCAACATTTGGGGGTTATTGTACTGCTGGTTAAAATGGTACACTATCTGATGTTTCTCATGTTCCTATAGTTTTCCAGGTATCCATATTAGTGTTGTATGTTTATAACATAATTATTCAACTTTATTATCATTTACTTTATTTATTTATCTGTTTGAGACACCACAAAACATGCTAATGATTAAAGAAATAAGACTTTAGTTTTGAAATGTTGTAGATTACAGAGTATCAGATACTTTAAAAATACCATGTGTACTTGATAATAAATTTATATTCACTTTTCATTTATGAAGACCCATTTATATTTAAAATGTGTAGGAAACAGAGGAAACCTCTCAGGTAAAAGGAGAAAGGGGAATTCTCAAATCAGAGAATTGGGAAGTATTATGCATTAAAATTTGTCAACGCAATTTGAATTTTAGAGTTTTAAGGATGTAGATCATTGAGTTGAGACATTCTTAATATTGCACACTCACCCTTGATAAAGTATAAATAAAACCCTTTTTGGATTACTTTCTCCAGATGTAATTAAAATTTAAATGAAAATACATCTTTTAGAATTTTAAAATATCTTCTTACTCAGAGATCAATTATGTTCATGTTCTTTTTTTCTAAAGGCAAAGAAAAATTTACCCTTTACAAAGATCTTATTTGAGGGAAGAATTTTCATAGTAAATAACAATGAAAATAAAGCACAATAATGAAAAATGAACTGGAAAATAAAGTTTAAGAATCTCTGATCTAGTTCAATAATCACCCTCAATTTTATGGATGAAGCAAATGATGTTCATTGAGGTTAAGTGATTCAGAATCACGGGGCTAGTTTAATTTCAGAGAGAATATTAGGATTCACAGGCCATACATTTTTCCATTAGCCCACAGATCGGCTTAGATTAAAAAGTTCTAAAGGGAGAGAACCTTATACAAATTTAATTAATATAATATAAAAGAACACATCTATTTCATTGAAGCATATTTAGCATTTTCTTTAAAATCTTTACTATAAAAAAGGAACATTTTCCAGAGAATTCATGGAATATTTTTCTATCATAGATATTAAAATGTGATAATAAACATTTATTATTTTTATCATTGCCATAAAAATATGAGGAAAAAAGTTGTCTTTTGTCCTAGGGCATATTTCTAAGATGAGTTAAAGAATGTCTTTGGATGTTATCTGGGATTGACATGAATGAATGAATGAATGAATGAATGAATATGCAGTAAGAATGATGATTTCATTTCACTTGCTTACTAGGTACTTTACACTCATATTCACATTCATTAAAGGTATGATTTAAGTTCCTTAAGATGGATGAGTTCAGTTAATATGATATAAACAAAGTCACAATATGACATTATCTCCTTACTTTGATTGATAAATATACATCATTGATTTGAAAATTAGATTGCAATAAAAATATAATGTACTATGTCATGTGTCATCTAATAGAAGAGGTTTCAAGGTACTCATAATTCCTAACACTATTTGCTAATTTGAACTAAATATCTCATGGCATGAGCCATAATTTCATATAAAAATAATACATCCCTTTATTTTCCTACCATTAATATTCCAAATGCACTAGCATGGATATATTTTTCCTAAGATATGAAAAATTTAACATCTATTTTAATGCCAATGAAGTATTAAAGAATAAATAAACTTAATTAGCTTTAATTGTGTATTGGGCTCATCAATTCAAACAAACCACTAAACTCCCATCACTATCTTCATGGTTTATTAAATAAATTATTTGCTTCTTATTTATTTGCCTCATATTTTCTTACATTATCACTACTGATAAATGAATAACTTCTTTAGAATAAGTTTTCAAAATTTTGAAATTCAAAATACATAATTTAATAAATAAATTATTTACATTTTATTTCTTTAAATTCTTTATGAAGTATTTCATGTCAAAAATAAATAACACTTTAGAAGAACTTTTTAGTATTTTTAATTCAAATGCCTAAAATTAAAACACACAGGGAATCTTTTATTCCAAATTATGAAGAGATGTACACATAAAAATACACATGCATACTCAAACAATTTTATTATATAATGTAGTATAATATAATGTAATGTAATATAATATAATATAATATAATATATATCAATACAAGCTACCAAAGAATAAATTTAAGAAAAAGCAATATATATTACTCTGGATCATAGAGCCAAAAATGTGGCTTCAGTGAGGATCTTAAGCCATGGCAAGAGATTTATGTTGCCAATTTTCTTACAACTTCAAATATTCAAATTTGGTGTAGAATTACATCATATAACTATAATTTTGTAATTATAGTTCAAGTACTGACTATCAACACATGATTGCTATGTATCATATTAAACAGGAAAGACAAGATTTAGTTCCAACTTTAATTATGCCACCTAATTAATTTTAACTCTTATCTAAGGTAAAGGCTTAGTCTTCTTTCAAACTTCAACTGACTTCTGTCACACTACCATTGAAAATTCCGGAGTTTCAGTCCACAGTAGAACAGTGTTTATTATAAATTCTTAAAATCTCTAGATGGATCTAGGTGTTAAACCACATTAAGTAGTTAAGTAGGTTAACATACATTTTTTCTTAAAATAGACAATCTAAATCACATAAGATAAATGGAAGAATAAAAGAAATGAATGCAAAGAGAAATAGAAACCGGTGAGATATGTTTGAGCCAAGAACCCACTATAGAAGGAGATAAATCAACTCCTACTAATTGTCCTCTCAGTTACTGGAGCAGATTGTTTTGTGGGTCTTCCAATGACCTCACAGACATGTGATAATTCCTTTACATATTGAGGCTCATGACCTTCCTGACTCACTACTGGATGGAATGTTCAATTTAGAATTTGTAAGAAACTGCCATAAAATACATGTTCATGTACTATAGTGTCTTTATAATATATTAAAATAAATCAATGTAAAAATATTTGTATTTTATTGAATATTTTCTTGATTTATATTTCAAATGTTAGCCCTTATCTGTTAGCCCTTATCCGATCCTCCGCCAGAAACCCCAATCCCATTCCTCCTCCCCCTGCTTCTATGAATGTGTTTCCCCACCTACTCACCCACTCACACCTCACTACCCTGGTATTCCCCTACACTGGGGTACTGAGACTTCAAAGGACCAAAGACCCTCTCCTCCCTTTGATGCCAGATAAGGCCACCCTCTGCCAAATATGCAGCTTGAGACATGGGTCACTCCATGTGTACTTTTTGATTGGTGATTAGTTCCTGGGAGCTCTGGAGGGTCTGGTTGGTTCATATTGTTCTTCCTATGGGACTGTAAATCTCTTCAGCTCCTTCAGTCTTTCTCTAACTCCTCCATTTGAGACCCTATGCTCAATCCAAAGGATGATTGTGAGCATCTGAATCTGTATTTGTCAGGCTCTGGCAGTTCCTCTCAGGAGATAGCTATATCAGGCTATTGTCAGCAACAATTCTTGGCATGCATAATAGTGTCTGGGTTTGGTGTCTGTATATGGGATGGATCCCCAGGAGTGGCAGTCTCTGGATGGCCTTTCCTTCAGTCTCTACTCTACTCTGTGTCCCTATATATTTTTGCTTTTTAGACAGGAGTAATTCTAGGTTACAAATTTGGAGGTAAGTGGGTGGCCCCATCCCTCAACCAGGGGCCTTGCCTAACTTCTGGATATGGTCTGTACAGGTTCTCCCTCCCTTTTGTTAGTTATTTCAGCTAAAGTCTTCCACGTTGGTTCCTGGGAGCCTTTTGCTTACTGACATCTGGGAATTTCTGGTGGCTGTAAATATAATTTTTAAATTTAAAATAAATTTAAATTCTGATACACAGATACTGATTTTAATAAATAATTAGAAATTATGAAAATGTCCTATACTTCCAGCTAGCGTAGTTACATGGAAAACTAGGAAAGTAATAGTTTAATAAGTTTTGAATATTTCTATTTTCTGAGTATATGTGTTTATTTCTTTAGGAGAGGAGGTGTTGGGAACTCAATTCAACTTTAATATTTATCACATTCTATCAGATTAAATACTCAGCATTTCAAATATCTTGTTTGTATAACATATTCTGAAACATGTCACCTTCAAATTTCCATGGGAAAGTTCATACTTTTACTAAATAAAATATAAACCTTTTGGTAAGAAAGGATTGAAAATTCAGTCTCTAACAGTCAAGGTCACAGATTTTTACATATTTACTAGTACGTTATATTGAGTCAAATGAAGTCTTCCAGATTGAGTGTAGATAGTTAAATATAAAGATAAAATATCAACCTTGTTGAAAAGTTATGAGAAAAAATAGATAATTAGCAACTCATATATCTTGAAATCACTTCAAAATATACAATTTTCTTGTGTAAATACAAAAGGGCTACCTAAAAAACACACGTAAAATAGTCAAAAATCCAATGAAGCAATAATTGAGGTTGTATTTTTTAATATTATTCATATTTATTAAAAGTAACAGAATCAAAGTGAATGGAAGTTATGTGATGAAGTTGGATTTCTCCTACTTCTGTATATACCAACTGTAGGGAACAAAATAAATGGGAGGGGGCTCGAGGAGGCCAGGGGAGAAGTGGGGGAGGAAAAATATGCCATGTTCAGCCAGAGTTCCTGTGCTTTGGGCAGGTGGACGCAGGGAGACTGCCAGATGCTTTCCACACAGCCCCAGGTGGAGATCTAAGCCTCTGACCCACATGGCGTGGGGTGAGGTAGGTGGAGAAGGGGCAGCCCTCAACTGGGGACCCTGAGGCCACACCCTGTAGCGCCAGGTTATAAGACAGAGGGAATAGGGGAAGACGTTCCCAACACTGACCAGAGAGTGCACAGCAGATCTTGATGAAGCAGAGACTCTCTATGGTTTAAGAGAGAAGTAGAGAGAGAGAGAGAGAGAGAGAGAGAGAGAGAGAGAGAGAGAGAGAGGAGGAGGAGGAAAGAAGAAGACGAAGAGAATGGGAAGAGGAGAGAGAAGTGAAAGAAGTGAGAGGTAAAGGAACAAGGAGTAAGAGAGCAAGGTGGAAGACTAACAGCCCCTTTTATGGTCTTCACTCTTGTTAGATAACTGGGGAGGAGTTTAGGCTGAAGGTCAGAAGCTTGGGTCATTGCTTATGTGACTACTGACCATGTTTTTTCTTGTGGGGGCTGTGGGAGGTGATACCTTAGGCAAGGGCCAGAGTTCCAGGAGCATAAAGGAACACCTACTGTGTCATGTAGGTGAATTATAACCTTCAGGTTTCAGACCTCAGCTCAATTGGAGACCAGCCTGCAGTTCTCCACAACCAATAATACTCTCAATGTTTTCAAAGAAACTGGAGTTTTGCTAACTTCTTTTTGCATAAAAATTGTGCTGTTTACATGAGAAATAAACAATATTACTGTTTAGATTATTAGAGCATCTGATCCTTTATATGTATCTTCTCCTTTCTAGTCAATCTTCAAATAGTTGTGTTTCAAACAGATTTCAAATAACAGCCTAAATTGGATAGTGTTAGTAAAGAGTGATATTATTTGCTAGTTAAAATGTACTGGGCCATGGCTGGAATACTGACATTTACTATAGGTCTGTTGTGTCAGTTTTTAGCTCAATTATTAGCAGTCAACCTTCAAAGTCCTTGACATTCCATTTTGAATGATTTACATTTGTTAGCACACATAATTTTGATTTACTATATTTGGTTGAAGTAATTGATGTCCCCAGATTTTCCAACAGGACATGTGCATCAGAACACTAATAGACAATTTAGTTATAATATTTGGAATGTGTGATCTGCTAGTTCACAGATTAATGAGAGCACTTATATCAATTATAGTAGTAGATCAAAAACGACAAGACTAAGTGTCACTTCATTGTTTACCTTATTAAAGGGCATCTGTTTTCCCATGCTATCTATCTATCTATCTATCTATCTATCTATCTATCTATCTATCTATCTATCTATCTATCTATTTATCTATCTATCTATCATCTATTGCTTTATTGTATTCAGCAAGTGTAGTAGAACGGCATTTACATTGTTATTTTTTTCAATGTAATTTTTAAATTTTTGGGTAGCTTTTTGAAAAAAGATTTAGCTAGCCATGGTATATAAAAAGTAGGCCTGGAATTATTTTATTTTCTTAAAGGCAATTAGAGAATGAAGCAAGATTAATCATCCATCCCTTCTTCCCTGAATAGCATGGAAAATTTTGTGGTAAAAATTTATCTTCCCATTTATCCCAATAAGAAATGGGTAGGTAATAATATTATAGTATAGTTGATCATTGATAAGTCCTAAAATAATATGTGATCTTAATCTGACCTCCTGTCTTTAGGGGCATGATTCAAATTCCATAATTATCTGAGTATATATTATCAAAGGATATCATGAATATAAAGTCTACATAACACTGAGACATGTCCCTATTAAAATATAGAAAGCTGTAATGAGAAGGTTTATTTAAAATTAGTATTGTTATAAGTCTGTGCAATGGTCTTGAATTAAGAGTAATTCAGTCTTACAATAAAAGTGAATCTCATTGAGGAGCCTTTCAATTAAACTGCCACATGCTGTGATATGCCAACTAGACATTCCAAATGCCTACCTTGCTCCTGAGCCCATTGTTGCACACACTATATTGTATAATTAGAGTCCTAATCTCAACCAAGAATATAGGGAATCTTCAATGTAATGAGTTTGAATTTTAGCAAATGTAGAAACTGTAAATTCAACCTTAACATTGTTGATAGTTAAGGACATAAAAAGGTCTGTATAGATACCTATTATATGCTACAATTCATAGCCATTGTTGAAGCAATAAAAGGCTTAATACTATTTGCTATTGATTGTAGAATAAATATCACAAACAGAAATTTTTCTGTAAGTTGTTTTAGAAATCCCCTAGCTTTTATCTTTTAGCTTTGGCCTGATTTCAGATGTCTAATCCACAGATACTAATAACTGCAAATTGTACTGAGATTGACTTAATAAGGAAATTTTGGGCTATATTTTATCTTACTCACTGCAAAACCTCAGATGCATTGGCCCATGCCAAACAAAATTATGAAAGTTTCAGAATCAAAGGGAAATGTTCACTACCTCTTGTTAAACAGACTGTTCCAATAAATCTATATCCTAGATAGTATTATTGTCATTTTTCTTTGGTTAGGCAAAGCAAGATTGCCCAACTACTACAGATAAATATATAAAAAGAGTATACTATAATTTTGTTCTGGATATCCAAATTAAGTCATAAATTGACATCTTTTATGAAAAACGTATATATCTGGGATGGGTATGACTCCCTTTCAACAATATGTAACATACATGATGTTAGTTTTGCCATTAATATTATATGCTAATTTCATTTCTTCCTCAGAAAATTTGTTACAAAGTACTCAGTATTTTGCAACATCTAAGCAATGAGGACATCATTGCCATATCTTAAAAATAATCCTTCAAGTTAAAATGAGCTGAGATGGAAGCCACATCCTTCCATAAATTTGTTGTCCAGAATACACCTATTTTAGATTTATAATTTATTTGTAATAGTATGGAGATTAGTTTCCATTGTCTACTTGACTCAATAGGGAAGATTGTTTTAAGGAGGAACTATCTAATTTAGATTGACTGTGGGCATGTTTGTGAGGGATTTTCTTAATTGAGTTAAGTATGGTAGGAAAATAAATAAGGAATTTGGGTGTCAGAGTTTCCTGAGCTATGTGCTAGTTTGGAAGTAGAGGAGAGTGCGAGCTGAGCAGAGGGAAGCATAATCCTGAGATAAAGACCATTTCAACTACTGATCATTTTAGTTAAAATATTAGATAACAGCCATGCGTTTCTCAAATCATATATACTACCTTATCTAGAACCTTTTTAACCAAATATCACCTTATTACCTTAAAAGAACTCCCTTATTTTTAGATGGATCTCTGGAAAACACTTTAGTTTGCCTTCTTATACCTGAAAGATTGAGAAAATGAAGAGAGTGTATTGATTCTGATTTATGTAGTAGGTAGTAAAGAAAGAACTGTTCTGTCAGGCGGTGGTGGCACACCCTTTAATCCCAGCATTTGGGAGGCAGAGTCAGGTGGATTTCTGAGTTTGAGGCCAGCCAGGGCTACAGAGTGAGTTCTAGGACAGCCAGGGCAACACAGAAACACCCAGTCTCAGAAAAAAAAAAAGAAGAAGAGGAAGAAGAAGAAGAAGAAGAAGAAGAAGAAGAAGAAGAAGAAGAAGAAGAAGAAGAAGAAGAAGAAGAAGAGGAGGAGGAGGAGGAGGAGGAGGAGGAGGAGGAGGAGGAGGAGGAAGAGGAAGAAGAAGAAGAAGAGGAGGAAGAGGAAGAAGAAGAGGAGGAAGAGGAAGAAGAAGAAGAGGAGGAAGAGGAGAAAGAAGAAGAAGAAGAAGAGCAAGAAGAAGAAAAGAAAAGAAAAGGAAAGGAAAGGAAAGGAAAGAAAAGAAAAGAAAAGGAAAGAAAAGAAAAGAAAAGAAAAGAAAAGAAAAGAAAAGAAAAGAAAAGAAAAGAAAAGAAAAGAAAACAACTGTTCCGCATTTATGACAGAGATAAAGGAAATATGCTAAATTTGTGTGGTGGTAACTATACTACCGTAGATGCCATTGGAGCTACTCTATGACATAGATTGTTCTCAGCACAAAGATCTGCTTTGTGACCTGCAAATCTCTCTCTATACAACCTAATCTTTGTATCCTAGTGGAGTAGAAATCACTGAATGCATGGCTATTGAATGATTTGGGTGCCAAAACATCACTATTCTGCCTAAAGAATCTGCATAACATCCAATTATAACTTTCTCTTACTCAAGATATTTTGTGAAATTGTATATTAGTTGTATCATTCTAATTTTATGTAGCAAAGAATAAAACTATTTCCAGCACCGCAACACACACATGCACACACAACCACATCACACACACAAAGTTAATTCAACAGAATCAACTGATGGTTTTCTTTTTTTATTATTTTTTATTCGCATTCCAGCCATTGGCCCCACCTCCTGGTGCCCCCTCCAACAGTTTCTAATCCCATCATTATTAGATATATCACTTTGTTTTTTACAAACTGGCATATTATATAAAGATTTTTTTCTGTATCAGTTCATTTCTCTTTTTACTGACAATAGATTTTTCTTTCACTAGTTTTCTTTATTAGACATGCAATAAATGTTCTAATGAAATCACCTTGATCTGGTCTTGAGGTTTTTACCTTAAAGTTTCATCATGGATTAAATCTATTACTCAATATTTGTTTCTTCAGATTTTGTTTCTTTTTCTTTTAATTAATTGATTTAAATTTTTGCTCATTAGCACATTCATCAAGTGTATAATGAATTCAGCTCCAAGAACTGAGTGCAGTTATATCAAGACAGATCTAATCAGCTTCAGTATTTGTAACATTTGTTTTTCAAACAAGAACCTTACATAATACAAGAATCTATTTGCTATTAATACCTAGGTGAGAGAAAACTGGTGGAAGGGAAGACATGGTCAGAAGACCTTTTGTTTTTGACAATGTTATACATAATTAGGTTTACATAATTATATTTACAATATTTCTATTCCAGCCTCTCCATCTAACTGCTCCTATGTCCTTCAATTTGTCCCCCTACCCCTAAGATTTATTACTTGTTTAATTGCTTTTACACATGCAAATTCATATGATATAAACATGTATGTGGGGGGCATATGTGTATATAAGTAAAACCTCAGGCTATTTGGTGTTGTTCCTTGTCTATGTACCTAGGCCCAAACTCTTGGGAAGAAGAACAGAAAATGGGAAACAATTGTTTCCTTATGATTCTGTCTTTATACATTGTATACTTTAGGAATTCATTAATTTCTTCTAGCTTATCTGATTTCCCAACATGTAAAGGTTCGTAATTTTCAGGGTTTTTTTTTTTTAATTTTTTTTGAGACAGTGTGTTACTTTGTAACAAGGTTTGACTAGAATTCACTATATTAATGAGGGTGGCTATGAATTCATTGCCTGCCTCAGTCACCTAAAAGTTGGGATTATAAAAGTGAACTCCCACGATTGGCCAACTTTCTCTTTTAATGGCATTTTCCCCCCTCTGGCATCAGTAATGTCTTGTTTTGCATTCATGACTTTATATCGTCCTTTAAAATATTCAATTTGCGTTTTCTTTCAAAATATTTTCTATTTTTATTTTCTATTGCTGTTTGCTTTCTATTTTATTTATTTATTTTCATTTGTAATTTTTATTATCTTCCCATTTCTGATAGTGTTGACTTAGTTGGTCTGGTTCTACTTTGTGTATAGCTAATATATATTGGATACATATCTTTTTGAGAAAACTGTCACCACAAGACAACATTTTTTTAATCCACTTGGTAAATTTTGCTGTTTTGTTTTTATTTTTCTCAGAATATTCCAAAAGCACTTTTAAATTTTTCTTCCATTGAATTATTAAAAGTTTGTACATTTACATTTTCTAATTTCTCATTTTTTTTTCTGTTACTATTTTCTTAAGTTTTAGTTAAACAGGTTCTGCTACTGTATTCCAATTTCACATAAATATGTACTGATAATTGGAATGACTTTATTCAATATACTATTAAAGTATTAACTTATTAAAATTAATGCAACTAATAATTAGTAAAATTATTATATTTAATAAATCTACTAGTAATTATTTTGGAAATTTACATGTGGTATCTTCTAAAGAATTTTCTGAAAGTACCTGATGAAATGTTGAATTCAATATAAGTTCTTTCATTCAGAATGGAGAAATGTTCACTATTTTTTGTTGCTATTCTCTTTAGTTATTCCATACATTTTTAATAAAGGTTGAAATCTTCTTGTATTGCTGTGTTTCTGTTTTTATTCTTAGTGTTGTCAGTGTTTGCCTCATAAGTGGAAACAGAAAGCTTGGGCAGAAACAGGATCAGACAAAACACTTAAGCTGCATCTCAAATATACTACACTTACCAACTAGCTCAAATGTCCACAAATTTTCCAAAGCATCAGCAACAGGTGGGTACCATATTTTTAAACAAATGAGATTGTGAAATTCACATCACATTGAAACTATAATATTCATCATCTACAAGTTTGAACAAGTGTGATCATTAATTTTATTAGAACTCTATTTTCTTAATTAGAGAACTAACTTAGAGCACTAAAATAAATGAAAGAAATTTTCATCAGAAATATCAGGAAATTAATTATAACATGAAAATATAAAACAAGTTCATCTTGACTTGTTAAATCTGTACAGTATTCAAAATAAATAATTGTCATTTTTATAGTTATTAAGAAGTTAAGCAATATCATATGATCATCACAGTTGACACAAAAATCATTGCAAGATATGTAACAACCAGAAAAGTCTTAAAAAACTCAAATATATAGGAGGAATTATTCAAGTGAGATCATATGTGTCTCTGTCATGTGGATTTAGAGGATCTTGGTTTTTGGCATCCTCTAGCCAATTTAGCTCTTAAGCTCTTTCTGCATCCTCTTCCATGTGGTCCCTGAGTCAGAACTGGGAAGGACTAGGTTGAGAAATCCCATTTATCCCTGAGTATTCTAAGGACCACAGTGTTTTAATAGGATGTCTTAAACCTAGTGATAAAAATATTATGTAAGTAGTGTAGAATTGTTGGTAAGGTGGTTTCATATAAAATATATATTAGTGATTTGAAAATTACTTCAATAATGTTTATAATATACTGGCTATAAAAGTTTAAGAATATGTTGATGATAAGACACCTGAGGGTGTCTAGCTATCAGAGAAACATGCTATATGAATCTTAATTGGAGTTAATCCTGATATATCAATAGAATTTACTTACTTAAATGTGATCAGATATGTAAATACATCAACATAGATGTTATGCTAAATTATCTGATCCTAGTACTTGAACATGAAAATATTTAGCCTGTAAATACTTTAATCTTGATGCCAACATGTACATCTTGATACCCTATGCCGAGAAAGAAACATTTTACTTCTTTTCATTTATCCCAAATTCTTGAAATATGAGTATGGTCATGACAAAACATCATATGAATTCAATATGGGGTCATTTCACAAAATATCTAATCGGTATTCTTCAAAAGGCTCAAAACTCTGACAAAAAGTAAGGAAAGAAAAGAACTCAAGGGGAATTTTACTCATGATTATAAAGGCCAAGTGTATTTTATTTTATTTTATTTTATTTTATTTTATTTTATTTTATTTTTATTTATTTATTACATATTTTCCTCAATTACATTTCCAATGCTATCCCAAAAGTCCCCCATATTCTCCTGCCCACTTCCCTACCCACCCATTCCCATTTGTTTGGCCCTGGCGTTCCCCTGTACTGGGGCATATAAAGTTTGTGTGTCCAATGGACCTCTCTTTCCAGTGATGGCCGACTAGGCCATCTTTTGATACATATGCAGCTAGAGTCAAGAGCTCCGGGGTACTGGTTAGTTCATACTGTTGTTCCACCTATAGGGTTGCAGATCCCATAGTTTTGGCTTTCCATCTTTTGGAATAAAATGGACTTTTAAAATTAAAAAAAAAACGAAAAGAAAAGAACTAAGAAACTAACACACATCACACTAAACTAAGGAAAACAAAGAACTAAATGTGGTACAGTATTCTGAAAGGACCTTAGAACAAAAAATAACATGAGTTGAAATGCTAGTGGTATCTGAATAAAATCTGGCGTTTTGAGAACCAGCCATGGACAATATTATGGCAGTTTGATGACTGTGTTTATGATATGTAAGATTCTAATATTTTGGGTATTAGGTTAATGATTATACAAAAATTATTGTAATATAATTTCAATGTATATATTTACATAAATTGTTCTCATATACAACTGTGAAAAGACAAATAACAAAAGAAGTAAAAATGGAAATACAAATAATTTTAAATTTACCATATCCTGCATGTTGTGGCATACCATGGGCATTTGTTTCTAATTCAGAAGACCAAACATGAAAATTCAAGAAAATTTAAAGGAGTACCTATATTTATTGAGCAATTTGAAGATCTTTGCAATAGAATTCATATGAATGGATATCAGAGGTACAGACAGCTGAGAGAAGTTCAAGACAGATAAAACACAGCTTTTTATTTGTTATCAGAATTCTAATTCATGTTCCTTGTAATATACATTAGGTTTCAAATCATTATTAAAACTGAAACATTATTCAAAATATAGAAGTCTGCTTTCTTTAAACTAAGAAAAGGATCATTTTGCACCAGTAACAGAGATAATAAGATTAAAAGTCAGTAATGCAAAAATCAGAAAATTTGGTTTTAGGCAATTTCAGATATAAAAACAAAGAGATACTATGCAAATTTGAAAAACAATGATCTATGTTCTGAAATATATCTATATCTTAGTCCAGTAAATCCAAAATATCATACACTGGTTAATATAGAAACAACATGCATTTATCACTCATCATTCCCAAAGGACAGGCAGTTTAAGAAAAGTGATACAAGGTAATAATAGCTCACTCTGTTTTAAAGATGAATACTTCAGTCATATTTTATAAAAGTAATTAAGTCATTTATAATATATCCAAAATACCACCTAATACTATGATTACATTGAGGTAATATTTTCCTTTTCCAAAATTAAATTTATTGTTTAATAAGTTCATATATATATACATATATACATACATATATATACATATACATATATACTTTAATCAGACCCTTCTCATGTTTTCTCTTATTTACTTTCCTCTTTGATCAAATACTTTATTCTTCTCAATATACAACTACCACATTATCACTTTGCTCCCCAAAGTACATGTTTTTCTCATAGATAACATATGTTCACACCTTCTTGAAAGTCTCCAAATATTAACTCCTTTTAACATAACCTCAAAAGTCTGAATTTCGGACTTTCAGCTAAATATAATTTATTTTACTCAAATATGGGTAAAATTCAATGTATTGTAAAACAATTGATACCTATAAAATAAAACAAGTTATGTTTTCAAAGTATACTGATGGATATAGCATAGTATAACTATCCCTACTCAAAGCAGAAAAATAGGAAAATGTGATAGGATAGTAGGTCTTGGAAAAAGTTTTAAAATTCATCACTATTATATTCTAAACTTCTAACACTATTAAATATTATGGTGGATTTTAGGTAGATCTTTATGATCTACTCTTTGAACATTTTCTGGTTAGAGTTGGGTCTTCAAGGTTCCATGTAGCATTAACTCAACGGTTTTGATTAGTAATTCTAGTATGAAAGTTTTTATATGTTGGAATTCCTTTCTCTGTATTTTCAGCTGTTGCTTGTATACTAGTAACTCTAATAGAGTTTCAGGAACATCCAGACTTGGGTGGCTTTGCTTGGTAAATTACTATCAAGAGCACTCATCAATGAATCTACCCCTTATCTCTTATACTCTACATAATCCACATAAAAGTCTATACATGGATACAGCAGAAATTTTACATTTATTCCTTGTGGCAGGTTGTCTATAGCAGCCTAAATCACAGGAAAGCCCAATGAATATACAGATGAGTAGAAGAGTATCAGATTCAAATTATAGGAGGCAGAGAGACTTGCAGGGAACATCCTTGAAACTTTCCTTTAGAACCATTCTGTTGCTTGAGAAATACAGGATAAAGGTGCCTCAGATAGGATCAGGTGAAGATTTTCTGTCCATTTTAAACATAGTTCATTATACCCATGTCTTCGGCAACCTAACATAGACAATTTCATAGAAGCAGAGTGTACAATGCTATTTGTCAAATGGTAAAGGGGTATAAACAAGGGACATAGTATTCAAATTGTTCATATTTTAGAAACACAATGTGAATAGGATCCAATGATGTTTAGTACAACTATAGTCCCAAGCATTACACCATATACTTAGAAACTAGCTGAAATACAACTTACCTTACATGTCTGATCACAAAAGAAAAAATTAAATATTAGTGATTATAATAATAAAGGAGAGATCCATTTTTGGAAGTGACAAATAGGTTTATGGCATAGTGTTTCAGAATGGAGTTAAGAATTTATACACATTCATGTGACATGAATTTTGTATGTGTCTTTGTTTGTAAACAAATACATGCTTAAAATAATATTTTATATTCCTATAGGACTAAAGGCACAATGAAATTTATGCAGGATTTCTCTTAGGCTGCTAATGACCTGGTCCACACACACTGCTGCTGCTCCCCACAACAATTCTTTGACTTCCCAGAATTCTTTGGGAGCTGATACTAGTATCCTGGGCACTAGTTCTTCATCCTGTTCAAGCCTAGGCTGAACTTGTAAAAGTTGATACAGATGCCAGAGCCTTTATGCTCACCTTTTAGCTGATACCATAGCAATTACAATGGAGCAAAAGTTAAAAACAGTGATGATTGAACATAGTTGGGAAAATCCCAAAATATTAAAAAAAATGGAGTGACTGCTGCAAAGTGAGTAGATATAAAGGATAAATATAAAAATATCAGGGCAAAGTTTATCCAAGATGTGAATTACACAAATGAAAAGGCTGGGGATGGTACCACCACTGCCACCGTTCCAGATTGCTTGGTTACCAAGAAAGGATTTGAGAAGACTCTCAAATTTTCTAATCGAGTGGAAACCAAGAAAACAGAAGAGATATTATGTTGGCTGTTGATTTCATTCTAAACCTAAAGCAACTGCTTAGGTTGTTACAGTTTCTGCCAGTGGAGAAATATAAACAAAAAACAAACCAAAACAAACCCAAATCCAAACCCAAACCAAACAAAACTCTACCAAAGGAAACATCATTTCTAGTGCAAGGAAAATGGCTTGGAGAATGGACATCATCACAGTGAAGGCTGAAAAAAATCCCTAGCAATAAATTAGAAATTATTGATTGCTTGAAGTTGATAGAGATTATGATGCTGTACTCAAGAGATTTTGTGAACATGGTGGAAAAGAGAATTATTGATTGAAGTTTGTATGATTCTGCTTTGCTGAATGTTGCCATGGGTGACCTCTCTGTTAACTAGCAAAAGCTACAGTAATAGAAATCCCTAAAGAACAGAAGGATGTTGGAATGAGCAGGAGTGTGGGGAAGTGGCTTATGGTAACTCCTAAAACAGTGTTCTGTTCTTATCAATAAATGGTGACAGGAAGCACAAGAAAGTTTCCTCAGCAATAAATTAAGTGATATCACCTGCAGAAAATAACTAACAGCTACTAACTTCAGCTGACATATATAAAATATATATACGAGAGTCTATACTGGTTTACTGGTGTAATTGTCCTTGTACATAAATTTGTTTTGCATATTTGAGTAAAGCCATTTGTACATCTCTGATACTGGATAAAAGGGCAATATACCAGTACACACTTTCAACTTTGATCATTAAGGCATTTCTCCTATTCTGTTATAGTCATGTAGTTGTGCTTCCATCACCAGCTGAGAAGTGCAGAAGCAGCTTTTCTGAGAAGGGTAAGAATAATCGTCTAAAATGTAGAGAACTATCTGATTATGTAAGATTTATCCAAGAAAATTTTATTTGATGTTTTAAAAATTCAGGATAAATAATGGAGAATAACAGATTGGAGGAGCTAAATAAGGAACACACAATTGTTCAGCTACAAAGGTAAGTAGGAAGATCAAGTTGAAGGTTACTCCTAAACAGCAACATCACAGCATGAAGCCATGGAAAGGAAATACATAATTGAGGAAAATGAAGGCAAGAGTTTTAAAAGGCAACAAGAAATACAAGAATTACAGATGAAGACATAGAGGAATAATCCAAACAGATTATGAGCACTATTTTCACATGATAATATTATAAAACTGATATAAATAGTTAACAAATACCCAGTGAAAATTACAAGGCTCAAAGCTAGATTCTCATATTGTTTTCTTCCCTGAAAATATTCTGAAAAACAAAAACAAAAAGTCTTTTAGAAGATTCTCATTTTGAATACCCAAGATATAATTTGTAAAACACATGAAACTCAAGAAGGAAGACCAAAGTGTAGATAGTTGATCCTTCTTAGAAGGGGGAACAGAATACCCATGGAACAAGTTACAGAGTCAAATTTCAGAGCAGAGACTGAAGGGATGACCATCCAGAAACTGGCCAATCTGGGGATCCATCCCATATTCAACCACCAAACCCAGACACTATTGCAGATGCCAACAAGAGCTTGCTGACAGGCGCCTGATATAGCTGTCTTTGGAGAGGCTCTGCCAGTGCCTGACAAATATAGAAGTGGATGCTCCCAGTCATCCATTAGATGGAGCACAGGGTCCCCAATGAAGGAGCTAGAGAAAGCACCCAAGGAGCTGAAGGGGTTTGCAGCCCCCTAGGAGGAATATCAATATGAACTAACCAGTAATCCCAGAGCTCCTTGGATCTATACCACCAATCAAAGAAAACACATGAAGGGAATCGTGGCTCTAGCTGCATACGTAGCAGAGGATGGCCTAGTCGGTCATCAATGGGAGGAGAGGCCCTTGATCCTGTGAATATTCTATACCCCAGTATAGGAGATGTCTGGGCCAGGATGCAGGAGTGGGTAGGTTGGTGGACACGGGGAGGGTGGAGAGGATAGGGGATTTTCGGAGGGGAAACTGGAAAAGGGGATAACATTTGAAATGTAAATAAAGAAAATATCTAATAAAAAATAAAAAATTAAAATAAATAAAATAAAAAATGGGTGACATATTGACACTTCCAGATTTGTAAGTATTACTATAGAAATACATATTATAATCATGTTTACTTTGAAATTTATACAAACGAAAATCTACAATGAAATTTTACAGAATAGAAATGTCTGAGCAAGGAAGATAAAAACAATTATTAGAATTCTCTCTGCAAAGAAGCCTTCTTAATTTCCATTCCAGTGTCCAACAAGGGATCCAAGATCCTCTGTTATACAAGATACATTTATACATTAATGCAGATATTTTTCAAATTATCAGTAAAAAAGTAGCAAACTTAATCACAGCATTATTCAGAATAGTTAAAATTTATAATTATCCTATTTTTCCATTTGTAGATAAGTGGGTTGTGGCAAAACTGATGGAACTTTTCGTCACAAAGTTAAGAAATATGAACCAGACTCAAAAAGATCAATATCTCATGTTTTCTTTAAGTGTGGAATTTTCAATTTAATCAGAAAAATAATTTAGGAAGAAGGTAGGGGCCACATGGAAGAGGAAAAATGTCAAGAAACAACAATTTTTGGGATGTATATGAACGAAGCATCCTATATTCATTTATTAAAGATCATAATGAAGCCTATTCTTTTATGCAACTAATATATACTGCAAACATTTTTCTTACCTTTGCTCAAAATTCTGCAATTGGTCTCTAGTTCATTAAGAATAAATATACATGTATCTATCATGGCCTAAGTTTACATATTAGTCCTGCCCTGACTTTATTTCCTGTTGTCTATTTTATCCTTTCCTTTCCTGGTACATTGACTGTTTCAGTACCTAGAATATGTTATGCTTAAACCAAGGACACTTGTATTGTAATACTGAAAAGCTTTTTAAAGATATTCCCATAGTCACACAATCAGCTTAAAGGAATTGCTTAAATACGATGTTCTTAATAAAATGTGTTTCTTTGAAATATTAGAACCTATTCCCCTAGCTGTATATTACCTATCACTCTTGTTTATCGCTGATATTTGTTTGCCTCATAACAGTCATCATCTTTTATCATATAATATAATTTGCATATTTATTGGTAAATTTAAAAAATAATTTCTTTTTTTTGAGTTCTTTAGAGAAAAGAGTCCATGTTTACTTTGATTTCACAGAATATTTCTTTAAGCTCATGGAGATTCTTCTGACTCTTTCATTTATTTAAAACAGCATTTATTCATTTTACATGTGTAGGCATGGATCAACATATGATTGGTCCTCAATAGAGGTCAGAGGACAACTTATGGGAGTTTTTTTTTTCTCTCCTTCTGCTATGGAGATCCCAGGAAATAGTGTCAAAAACCTTAGTACTCCGAGTCATTTTATTTTCCCTACCTTATCCTTCTGAGTACTGGGATTCAGGGTTTGCACTTCCACATATTGTTTTTCTTCTCTTTCTTCTCTGTACTCTAGGATTCATATATATATATATATATATATATATATATATATATATATATATATATATATATAGTGCTAAAGAAGCAATCTAGACAAATATTCTACCAGTGAACCACAGCCAAAAGTAAATCTTGATATTATAATATAAATTTGTTCGACACTTCTCTATGCCTGAAGACTGAGTTTTTCATGATGTTCTGTTCCTGAACTTCAAGTAGGGACACCAAACTGTAGTTGTGAAATCTACACATCCCTGTTGCCTACCTAATGACTATGTATCTACTGCCCAAGAAGTTCTGCTCCTGGACTGAGATACTTCACACAATTCTAGCTGAGCCAGTACTCTTTTTTTCCTTATTTGAACACCAATGCTCATTTCCTTCAGAATAAAAGATCATTTAGCTGGTCAGTAACCTAACTAGTTAAGGTGACACCACAAACAGATATAAATATCCACTCCACAAAGAGATCACATACACATACCAAGAATTACTATAAATGACCTAATTCCTGGTGCTTATGTTTGTTCCATCACAAGAATGCAAGGAACAACAAAATAAAACAAAGCAAAATTAATAAAGAAAAAAAAAACAGCCATGACAGTATGTTTTCTCCCAAAATTAGTAGTGCCATAGTGTCAGATGCAAAAATACAATTTAGTGCATATATAGAATATGAGAAGAAATTCTAAAATGAAATACAACTGAAAATAAAAATTAAGTCAGGCAAAAAAAAAAAAAAAAAAAAAACCCAAAAGAATGTTGCATTAAGAGACTGGATCAAGTAGAGAGAGTATTGGGTCTTGCAGACAATGCAAGGAACTAGGTATCAGTAAAAAGAATATGTTACACAAAAATACAGTCAACTTTTAATTCTTTGAAGACTTGCTTTTAAAATGCTTTTTAGAATTTTACAACTCAAAGTTGCCATAAAAATGTGGTTTCATTTCTCTACTTAATTTATTCAGACATGTGGGAGTTGGTATATTATTGTGGTCCTAACTATGGTTTCTATAATAACTAATAAAATATAGCATCTTTTAGTGTAAAAATACAACCAACAAGTAATGCATTAAATTTTCATGCAAGCCATCTGGGATATTATAAAAAGTCTGTGCATCATAAATGTAAAAAGTAAAGGAACCCAGGTTAAAAGTCACACAAAAATATTTTCAATGAAGTTTTAAAAGAATAATGTAAGGAAAGAGATACCTACCACAGGAAAAGAGGCACATACAACACCAAATAGATAGGACAAAAAAAAAAAAAAAAAAACTCCCCATATCACATGCCAGTCAAATTTGTTAATGTACAGAACAAAGGAATTTCATATTACATGCTGAAAGATAAAATGATCATATCATGTAAAAGTGCAATCCCATCATAATAATATCTAATATTAAATGGGCACTTTGAAAGCTAAAGTTTCTTAATCCAGTGTTCACCAACTTATGAAAGATCACATATGCCAGCCCTGAATACTATACCCAGAAAAACTACCAATCATAATTGAAGGAGAAAATCCATGATAAAAACAGGTTTAAGGAAAATATGACCAATAAGTCCATTCTACCAAGGATACTTGAAAAGATACCACTGGCTAAGGGGAAGATTAATCATGCCCAATAAGGTCCAAGGGTAAAATGATCAATTTCAAATCACTTTCTCAAAAGAGGCCCAAGTAAACATCATGAAAGCAACAAAATGAAAGAATTTTATACAAATGTTTCAATAATAATATGAATGCTTTATATTTCCAAATAAAGAGCTACATACTAATACTAAACTTGAAAAAAAAATAAGATCTATATTTACTGCCTCTAAGAAACATCTCAAGATCAGTAAAAGACATTGCCTTAGAAGGTAAAAAAACAGTATTCTAAGCAAATGGAAGTAAGAAGGTATAGCAATTTTAATAGATGACAAACTTCAAACCAAAAAGAGACAAGAGGCAAAGAGGATTCTCCATGGTCATTAAAGGTAAAGTCCACAAATAAGGTATTTTAATTCTCAATATATGCATTAAGCACAATGACAAACAATTTTGTAAGTGAAATATTAAGTCTGAAAACCACATATTAATGTTTACTCAATTATAATGGTGACTTAACTATCCAACTTTTACCAATAGAAGTGCTACTCAGAAAAAGAGAGAGAGAGAGAGAGAGAGAGAGAGAGAGAGAGAGAGAGAGAGAAAGAGAGAGAGAGAGGAAAGTATATTCTGGAGTTTCATGACATCATAAATCAAATACACCTAATAGATTTCTGTAATATTCTATGTGTCCTCCATGAACACAAACTGAAAACTGAAATAACATATCCATTCTGTCTGACAAATATGTATCAAAGGTACTTATAAACAGTAACAGACTATACAAACTAAGAGAATCAAATAACAAGCTTCTAGAAAACTGAATCAAGGGAGAAATCAAGAATAAATTTGAATTTCTCTAGAATTTAATGAAAATGAAAACACGATATTTCTAAATTTATGAGGCATAATGAAGGCATGATAAAGAGAAACTGTTTTAACACTAAATGCAAAATTATTAACTTAATGATACACATGAAAGCCTTTAATCTATGGATGAACAACACCCCTTAAAATGTAGACAGAAAGATAATAAATTTGAGAATAAGATTAGTGTGATAAAAATAACAACAAACAATAAAAGGATCAAAGAGATGAAAAAAACATATATCTGAAAAGATTGAAAAACAAAATTGGCTAAAAAAAATAATAGCCAAAAATAATCAAAATTAGAGAAATGATATAAATTAATGAAATTAGAGATGAAAATGGACAAAAATACAATAGAGAAGAAATTCAAAGAATCATAAAGACACACTTTAAAATCTATAGTGTAAGCTCTACTTTTGTGTTTGCTACCAAAATAAGTAATATTTTATATGTGGTACATAAATTTCCCATGATATATATATATATATATATATATATATATATATATATATATATATGCAACAAATTTTATCATTTTCTATACATATCTAGACAGCCAGAAGAACATGTTTCTTCCTTTCCAACAGAATGTTATATTCTTAAAATATGCTGAGAAATATCTCTATAGTGTTTTTTCCCTTATTCAGAATACAGATCATGATTATCTAAATTTTCACTTATTTAAGAAAGCATTTAAATGTTGACAGATGAACCAGTTTATGCTAATGAGACGAAAGGGACGTTTAAACATAATAAACATTTTTTAACAAAGAAGTATCACAAGTTCTCTAAAATGAAAGCATTTTCTCCTTCCATCGTTTTTCTACACTTGTATACAAATGATCAGTTTTAAATCAACATTGTGTTATCTAGAATGACTTGGAAAAGGTGTATCAATGAAGGATTGCCTAGATCAAGTTGATCTGTACCTAGGAAAACAAAAATTTATCCTTTCTCTCTTTTAAAAATTTATTCTTTTCTCATACATTCCAATTGCTGCCTCTCTTCCTCAAAACACTCCCTCCTGTCACCCCCTGATCCACTGCTACTCTGTTTCCATTGAGAAAATAGCAGGCTTCCCAGTGATATTAGCCAAACTCAGCATAACAACATACAATAAGATTAGGAACAAACTTTCCTATCAACTCTGTTTGAAGAACCTCTTTAGGAAGAAAAAGTCTCCATGAGCAGGAAAAGGAGACATCCTAACTCTTATTGTTAAGAGTCCAATAAAAAATCTCAAGCTAAAAAAACCACAGACTGTATTCAGAGAGCCTAGTGCAAATGTAAGCAGACTTTATTGTTGAGGCTTCAATCCTAGTGAGTCTTTGTGTTCCCTGTTTAGTTGAGTCTGTGGGCCCTGTTCTCCTGGTGTCCTTTACCCTCTAGCTACTAAAATCCTTCCTTCCTCTCTTCTGTGTTTCTGTACCTAATGTTTGGTTGTGGTTCTCTGTGTTGGCTTCTATAAGTCACTGAAGGGAGGCCCTGATCCTATAACAGAATATCATTAGGAATCATTTTGCTGACTTATATTTTTTTAGTCCTGTTTTGTGGTAGGGAAGATTTGTGAGCCATCCACTTCCTGATTCTGAATAGGCATTTGGTGGTATGGGCTATTCACCTCATTTTGTGCTGTCCATATACTGCTGAACAAGTGGCCTACCCTGAAGTGTGGCTAATATACTCAATGAGACTCAACCAGAGAACACCATTTCTTTCTTTGCAAGTGAGTTTCAACTGGAGATAATTTCTTGGTTATGAATGGGGACTTGTGTTATTCCCCTTCTCAGTAATGGAACTGCAGCTGTCTCCAATTTACATCAAGCCTGTGTTTGCTGCCACAGTGTCTATGAGTTCAAATTTGTGTCAGTCTTGTGTTTGGAAGACAATGTTTCTTTGGCGTTATTAATCATCAGGGTATTTTATAACACAACAGGAATAAAAACTAAAATACTGTTCTATGACCACAAGGCAATGAATAGTTGAGAAAAATCCTTGCAGGGTCTTTTAGATGAATTATGAAATAGATTTTTGAGCCACAATAATAGTGGCTTCTGGCTTCTTTCTAGTTTTAGAGAAATAAACTCTTCTTTGTTTAAACCACAAAGTAAAAATCAATATTTCATCAAACTGAAAAAAAATGGGTGAAAGTTTGTATATTATAATATGACAAAATTAAGTCAAGATGAGATAAATAACAATTAGACATATAGGATTTAATAACTTAGAAGTAACAGCTTAGTTATTTTCCTATTGCTATAATAAAACACTTGCCAAAAGCTACTTGAGCAAAAACTTTGTTTCAGTTTACACTTCCAGAAAATAGTCCATTGTGAAGAAAGGCAGGAACCTGGATTCAGGAACAGTTGCAGAGTCCCTAGGAAGTGTAGATTACTCACATGTGTATCATGGTTTTCTTTACCTGTTTTCATAGAGCACCCAGTGCCACCCATAGGAAGTTGGGCCTTCCCACATCAATCACCAGTTAAGAACATCCACCACAGGCTTGCCCATAATTGATTCTCTTCAGGAACTTTTCCTCTTTTCAAATGACTCTAGCTCAGTAGTTCTCAACCTTCCTAATGCTGCCACACTTTAATATAGTTCCTCAAGTTGGGGTGACCCTCAACCATGAAATCATTTTCATTACTCCTTCATAACTATACTTTTGCTACTGTCTTAGGCACAGGACAAGCAGTATTTACAAGTCTCCAAAGTAAAAGAATCCCAGGTCCAGATGGATTCAATGAAAAATTCTGCAAGATCTTTAAAAGAACTATAATCAATATTCTAAAAATTATTGTGTGAAATAGAAAAGAAGGAAAATTTCACATTTGTTTTTACAAAGTCATTTTTACTGTGTAACAAAGCCAGAAAAAGACAAAACAAAAAGAAAATTATAGGCCATTAACACTAATAAACGTGGACACAAAAATTCTCAATAATGTATTTGCACACTGAATTCAGTAATATTTTAGAAAGTTTTTATCCACCATAATAAAATAGGCTTGAGCCCAGTGCTGTAGGAATATTTCAAGACAAGTATATCAATAAATGCAATCAACTACATAACACAGATTCAACTACAGAAAGCATTTGATTATCTTCTTAGTTGCAGTGGGCTGGAAAATCTTAACAAAATCTAATATCTCTTCATAGTAAATGTTATAGAGAATCTAGATATACCTGAAAGATATTGCAACATAACAATGACAATAAACAGCAGTTCTACATATAATATCATCCAAAATGGAGATATTTAGGATAGAGAAAATCTTACAGCATTTCCACTGAAATCAGTATCAAGAAGGAGGTATCTGCTGTCTCCATATCTATTCAATACAGTGCTTGAAGTCTTAGTTACAGGAATAAGAAAAGAGAGGAGGTAAAGAAGATACAAATAGGAAATGAAAGGGTAAAAATACCTTATATTAAGATGACATGCTTCTATATAAATTAGTCACTAGAAATTCTGATCCCAAAAACTCTATTATAGGTTGGAACCTGCCTGACTTCATTTTGAAGGCAAGAGCCATTATGCTGTACTGCTAAAAATAAGTTTCATTTACTATAAAAGCTGAGTTGATATTGTCTGTTTGTTAGTTAGTTTGTTTTTTTAGTTGGTTGGTTGATTCTTTTGTTTGTTTTGAGCCTGACATGACATTGAGTTATCTTTGAGAACACCTTAACACTTTCTAACCTTCACTAATCACCCCCTCAATTAAATGACAACCACATGGTGTTTTTAGTTAATTATTTTATTTATTTACATCTCCAATGTTACACCCTCATTGTTCCCTCTCCCAGAATTCTTCCATCCATCATTTCTTCCCTTCACTTCTGAGAGGGTGCCCCCCAGCATCTCCTTTCCCTGGCGAATCAAGTCTCTATAAAGTTAGGTATATCTTCTCCCCCTGAGGCCAGACAAGGAAGACCTCTGCTTCATATGTAGTGAGCCTCAGACCAGCTCATGTATATTCTTTGGTTGGTGGTTTAGTCTCTGAGAGCTCTCAGGTGTCCAGGTTAGTTGACACTATTGCTCTTCCTATGGGGTTGCTATCCCCTTCAG
The DNA here is from genome assembly GCF_000001635.26 of Mus musculus. Lineage (NCBI taxonomy): Eukaryota > Metazoa > Chordata > Mammalia > Rodentia > Muridae > Mus > Mus musculus. The sequence goes on from NC_000086.7 coordinate 115,818,938, forward strand.
CTCCTTCAATCCTTCCCCTACCTCTTCCATAGGGGACCCCAATCTCAGTCCAATCGTTTTTTGTAAGTATCTGCATCTGTCTCAGTCAGCTTCTGGTAAAGTTTCTCAGAGGACAGCCGTGCTAGGTTTTTGTGTGCAAGTAAAACATAGATAGCATCGGTATTAGTGTCAAGGTCAGGCGTTTTTAGAGATTTTCCTATACTTCCTTATAGCAATGATTTCTCTTCTACAAACCTGCTATGCAAGTACTTATGATTTTACTCTTTAAAAGGGGTCCAAGAAATGGACTTGGGGATATTCTCTTTAACTTGACTTAGGAGGTAGTAACTAGTCAGATCTTGGGTGCACCCCAATTAAAGTCAAGATTCCTTTAAATTGGGCTCACAACTGTGGTAGTTATCTTATTCTTGTCCAGTAATATTAAACATAGCTGTTGAAAACATTCAGCAAAGTATCAGTATAAAAAGTGTATGCACAATAATGTACGCACAAAATGTATGCATTCCCATACAGCTAAGAAAATCATACCAAAAACAATTAAGGAAACAATACAATTTGTAGTAGCATCGAAAATATCTTGGAGTAAATCTAACAAGGAAAATGAAAGACAGATCCAGTGAACTTTGTAAATTCCTAGAGGAAGAAAGTAAAGGAGCCTTTGATTCTGTCTGTGCCTGGAGCTGATCCTCTGTCACAGGGATTCATACCGAAGTTGTCCCGGGAGACCTACCCTCCCAGGAGTGGAGGATGTGAGTTCAGGTAAGACCATCACTGTTGTTCAGAGGAACCCACCCGGAACCCTCAGGACACAGGACCTCTGGACAAGAGCCTTCCAGTTGACATCTGCACCTGGAGCTGATCCTGTGCCACGGAGCTACATACACAAATACCTCCAAGAGAGTGCTGATCTCCCAAGAGTGGATACACACCTGCGAGCACAGGTAAGACCACCACTTCTCTTCAAATTCTTGGCCCAAGGGGACCCTCACAGAGCCATCAGGGTAGAGAAACCAAGGATCAGCTGGGGACAGGATGCTTCTGTTTTCTGTCTGCACCCCAGACCTGAACCAGTACCAGAGCTCTCCATACCCAAATTCTTCCTGGAGAGAACTGGTCTCCCAGGAGTACTGACACACAGGCTTGCAGAACAGACAAGCCACAGTCAGAGAGAGTAAGACAATGCAACACCAGAGATAACCAGATTGTGGAAGCCAAGGGCAAGAACATAAGCATCACAATCCAAGGCTACTTGGCATCATCAGAACCCAGTTCTCCAACTATAGTGAGCCCTGATTAATAAAGAAATAACAGAAAAGCAAGACTCACATTTAAAATCACATCGCTTGATAATAATAGAGGACTTTAAGAAGGTCATAAATAACTCCCTTAAAGAAATAAAGGAGAAAATAGGTAAACAACTAGAAGCCCTTAAAGAGGAAACACAAAAATACCTTAAAGAATTATAGGAAAAAAAATGATCAAACAGGTGAAAGAATTGAACAAAACCATCCATGATATAAAAGTAGAAATAGAAACAATAAAATCACAAAGGAAGACAACCCTGGATTTAAAAAACCTAGGAAAGAAATCAGGAGTCATAGATGCCAGTATCAACAATAGAAAACAAGAGATAGAAGAGAGAATCTCAGGTACAGAAGATACCATAGAAAACATTGACACAACAGTCAAAGAAAATGCAAAATGCACAATGTTCCTAACCCAAAACATCCAGGAAATCCAGGACAAAATGAGAATACCAAAGCTAAGGATAATAGGTATAGAAGAGAGTGAAGATTCCAAACTTAAAGGGCTAGTAAATATCTTCAACAAAATTATAGAAGAAAACTTCCCTAACCTAAAGAAAAGATGCCCATGAACATAGAACAAACGTACAGAACGCCAAATAGATTGGACCAGGAAAGAAATTCCTCCCAACACATAATAGTCAAAACACCAAATGCACAAAATAAAAAAAGGAATATTAAAAGCAGTGAGGGAACAAGGTCAACATATAAAGGCAAACCTATAAGAAATACACTAGACTTCTCACCTGAGACTATGAAAGAACCTGGGCAGATGCGATACAGAACCTAAGAGAACACAAATGCCAGCCCAGACTACTATACCCAGCAAAATTCTCAATTACCATAGATGAAGAAACCAAGATACTCCATGGGAAAAAAATTAAAGATATCAAAAGATGGAAGATTTTATCCATGGTCATGAATTGGTAGGATTAATTTTGTCAACATGAACATTATGTCCAAAACAACGAATAGGCTCAATACAATCCCCTTGAAAATACCAACTCAGTTTTAAACACAAATTAAATATTATTTTAAAGTTTATATGTAAATATAAGTCTCAGGATAGGCAAAACAATATTAATTATTAATAATATTATTAATAATAACAATAATAATTCTATAGAAATCCTACCCAAATGTTATCCTATATAAATAGTATAATAAAATCAGGATGCTATTGCCATAAAATTTGGACGTATCAATCAATAGAATACAATTGATTTCCTAAGTGTATGTTCTCATCTCTACAATCACTTGATTTTTTTGACAAGGAAACCAACAATCCACACTGGATAAAAGTCAGCATTTTCAACAAATAATTGTAGCCAAATCTAGATCCCTGTATAAAATTAATCTCTAATTTTATCAAGGACTTCAACATAAGACATGATAACTTGAAACACTTAAAAGAGAAAATAAGATATCCATTTAAGCATTTAGACACAGGAAAGGACATTTGTTCTGACTAGGACCTCAGGAATTCCAGTACCTCAGGAATTATGATCAATAGTTGGAAAATGGAACATCATGTAAGAACTGCTATATATCAAGGACATCATAATTCAAGAAAAGGGATAGCTTGCATTAAGGCAAATTTTTTTGTCTCCTAGCTACTGGACAGTTGGTTATTTTCTACCGTATGGTGGAACTAAAATCTAAACACTGAGAAAAACAATAAATAACCCAATTAAAAATTGGGCATAGGCATAATCAGAGAGTTAATAATATGGAATACAAATATCTGAAAAGAATTTTTTAATGTGCAACATCCTTAGATATCAGAGAAATAAAATTAAAACTGCTTTGAATTGAATCTTATATTAGCCAGAATGGTTATGATTTAAAAAAGAACAAATGCTGAGCCGGGCAGTGGTGGTGCAGGCCTTTAATCCCAGCACTTGGGAGGCAGAGGCAGGTGGATTTCTGAGTTCAAGGCCATCCTGGTCTACAAAGTGAGTTTCAGGACAGCCAAGGCTATACAGAGAAACCCTGTCTCAAAAAAAAAAAAAAAAAAAAAAAAAAAAAAACAATGACCGGTGGCTGGTGTACATATGTGGGAAAGAGTAACACTTACTCAGTGCTAATGGGAGTGAAAACTAGCCCAGCCACTATGGAAACAGTATGTGGATTCCTAAAAAACTAAAAATAGATTTTCTACACAGGTCAGATATATAACTATTTTTATATAGTCAATGGATTCTATAGACTACTATAGAGATATTTGCTAACCCATTCATATTGCTGTTTTTTTTTTGACAAAAGCCAGGAGTTTGAAAAAGCTGGATACTCATCCACTGATAAATGGATACTGAAAATATGACACATTTGCACAATTGAGTATTATTTAACTGTTAAGAAAATTGAAATAATGAAATCAAGTAAATCAATAGAGCAATAAACAGTCATTTTGAGCTGGGTAATTTTCTTATAGACAGACAAGGATCTCATGTTTTCTTTCAGTTCTGGATAAATCTTCAGATATCTATGTTTCATTAGAATTTACATATATTTAAAAAATTAGTGAGAGTGAGGGAGTTTCAAAGGAAGAGAGACAGAATGCATTGCTATAAAGACTAAGGGTGGAAAATAAACCAGGAATAATTAAAATGAGGTAGAAAATAGAAGGACGTTAGGGAACAGAGTATAGAGAAGATAACTAACACCTAAATTATTTTTAAGTCATACAGAAACCTACTATGACAAATAAAAACCCTAGTACAAAAACTTGGTTACTTTTCTTGACTTTGTAAGCTATTAGAATCACATAAAGCCTAGTATTTGTTTGAATAGAAATGTCCCTTTATCCCAAGGCTGACTGCTTTCTTCCGAGTTTCTGGCACTGCCTGTTACATTTAGGAAGTGTGACCTTCTGGAGGAAGTACATCATTATGGGAGGGCTTTATGGCATAAAAGCCTCACACCACTCAACATGGTATCTCCCTCTTTTCAACACACAGTTTGAGATGTGGTCTCTCAGCTCTTCCGATCCCATATCTACTTCATTTTGCCACAGTCCCCTGCCATGATAGGACCTTATCTCTCTTGAGCCATAACTCCAAATAACTCCAAATAAATCACTTCTTTTATAAGTTTCCTGGGTTATAGTGTTTTATCACAGCAATACAAAGTAGTCAATACCAGCTTCAAATATTATAATCCATTGCCTGTGATTTTTAAGACCTTATAGTACTTGCTGGTAAAACCTTTTAGTTGAAGATACCATATATGTGTATAATAGAACAATGAGAAATTAAGCTGCTCTTGATCTGGAATCTTTATCCCTATTTGATAGCTTTCATCGTTTTCAAAGATACTATTCTCACTAATGGAAGAGAAAAAATATCATCATCAGTCTTACAGAGGTATGAACTGTGTGAGCTGCAGTAATGACTAATCTGGCAGAATTTCCTCAATGATAAGCACTAAGGGCTTGGGAGTAAACTAACACCTTTCTTGTTGGATTTAGGCCCCTTCCATAAGATGAAAACCATAACTTGGATGATGATTTGGTGAAATTGCCTGCAAGAAAGAATATAGGTCCTCCTGCAGAACATACTGCTGTAATTTTACTAAATAGATATAGTATTAAATTTTTTCCTAATGGCTTCTTGATTGATGTATAGGCTAATGTGTCTATCAAGCCTCATTAGACATGTTTCGTTTTTTTACAGTAGATTTCTATTAATGCAGCGATTCACAACTTGGCAGTCCTTAAGGATTAAGAGACTAGAGTGATCAACACTTGTTAGGATATCTACATAATAACCATTCTTTTCCAGACACTTGGATCACTACAGAAGAAGAGGTCAAAAGATTCTAATATCCAGATCGTGTGAAGAGGAGTGCCAAGAGAGCCTCCCAGAAGTGTGGACATGCTTGTGAGTGTAGGTGAGATCAACACTGCTGTGCAGAGGAACCTGCCTGGGACCCTCAGGACACAGGAACTGAGGGGCTGCCTGGGACTGGAGCCTGCCAGTTTCCAGCTCTGCAAGTAGCAGATCCTCTGCCACAGGGCTCCATACACAAAAAGCTCCAGGAGGGAGAGAGCCTCCCATGAGTGCAGACTGGCCTGTGAGTGCAAGTAGGATGGCCACTGCTGCTCAGAGGAACCTGCCTGGACCTCTTAGGACACAGGAACCAAGGGGATGACTGGGACAGGAGTCTTCTGGTCTCTAACTCTGCCCAGAGCTGATCCTGTGCCAGAGAGCTATATACACAAATACCACCAAGAGATCTGGTCTCCTAGGAGTGTCTTAGATAGCCCTGGCGCTAATTATCTTTATTTTAATTCTATTCTCCTGTGAGTGGTTACAAACAAGGAATGAGTCAGCACTCAGGTGATTTCCTGTAAACCTGCTTCCTACCTTAATTTGTAAAATAAAGGAGAGCTGATGATTGGGCAAATAAAAGGGAAGGTGGAACAGATGGGAGAGAGAGAGAGAGAGAGAGAGAGAGAGAGAGAGAGAGAGAGAGAGAGAGAGAGAGAGAGAGAGAGGAAGAAAGAGAGGGTGCAGAGGAGAAGGAAGAAGAAAAGCTGGGCAGAAGCACATTCTGTTTGTGATTCTGGGGTACATGCCAGATCGAGAATGGAGTGGGGGTTTCCCCACTAGGTTCTAACATTTGGAGGTCCCACCAAGATCTGCGTGACACCCAGGAACCCTGAAGGACCCCTTGGAGGTACGTTTGTTTGTGTAAGTCTTGTATGTTGTCTGTTGTTTAAGTGTCTAAGTGTGGCACTACTGAATTTGTGTCTTGTTTTTTTCAGTTCTGAGATTGTGGGTTTGAGTCCCACCTGTGTAACCAGTTCTGGTATTCTGTATTCTGGCAGCTGCCACTGTGGACCATAAGGACTCTAGTGACTGTGGGAGGACTACGGTCTATGGCCCCACAGGCTGCAAACTTGGAAGACGTTCCAAGGGTGACCCTGTAGGAAGTGCCCAGGGTGAGGGACAGTCAGAAAGGACTGGCTGTCCTCTGGCAGAGTGAGGAAGATCAGGTCCTCTCTCTGCCAGAGCGGGAGGGAATGTGGAATCCCACCGCATCAGGAAAGAGGTCGATGTGGAATCCGACCCAGTCAGGAAATAGCATTTGGCTGGATGTACAAGTCCAGGCTCAGACAAGTATGCTTAGATATACTGGCGGTTTTTTCTCTGTTGCTATCTTGATTTTGTTTGTGGTTTTCATCATGGGACACAGACAATGTACATCAGAGGTAAAGTGGAATCCCTCCCTGCCTGTCTGTCTGTATGTCTGTCTGTCTTTTTCACTTGTGTGTCCTCCATTGGACCACCTTCTGATTCTGTTTTGTTTTTGGTTTGTCTGGTTTCAAGTCTGGTTTTGGTCCCAAGGAGTTGTCTGATTATCTTGGTTTGGTTTTAGGCTAGTCTCAGCTTCTGGGGCCTTCCCATGGTGAGAGGTACATTTGAGTTGGTCGTAGTGACAGTGAGCTTCTCTGGAAATCGAGTGTAAGATGCCCTTTATTGGTCTTGCTTATGTTTGTCATTTCTGTGTTACCGTGATTCTATGGTTGTTGCCTAAAACCGGTTTCTGTGTATGTCCTGTGTGTCTCTTTGTGTTCGGACTTCGACTAACGACTGACGACTGTTTTTGAGTTATACCTTCTGGAATAAGCCTAAGAATCCTGTCAGATCCCTATGCTGACCACTTCCTTTCAGATCTTCAGCTGCCCTGCCTCCCACTCCAACTCCAGGGAGCAGCGAGCGGGTCACAGTGGTCCTGCCCATGGACCTGGAGCCTAGGGCCCTGGATGTTGTGGCTGCTGAAGAGAAAAGAGGAGGAGGCTGTGGGAGTAGCCGGCCAAGAGCGCCGCAGGTTCCCTGGCAGCTTCTCATTCCCCTGTCCCCCACATCTGTCTCTTGAGAACAGAAAAAAGTGCTTTCATTTTGAGATATCAGTGGTCTGGTGAAGCCAGCTGTGAGAGCTGCACACCCTTCTCTGCCCCAAGTGTGTTCTCTTCTCAGGAGGCCCCTCCCTGTTCCAAGCTCTAATGATGGTGGCATCTGCCCACTTGGGGCTTCTGTCCAAGGTAAGGAGCACCTGCAAGTCTAACTGCCAGGCTCTGATGGGGGTCTCATCTCTGTGGGACTAGAAATTGCCCCAACAATCTGACCAAGGTAACAGGAAGTTACAGAAGTTAAGAGGACAGGGTAAGTGGGTAAGAAAGTTAGTGTAAGTCGATGAGAAAGTGTAGAGGAAGATAAATGAAGGAAGGATAGAGGTAAAGAAGAGAGCTAAGAGCAAAGCTTCAGCAGACTCAGGAGAGATAGATGACAGTGGCAAATAGAGAGGTTAACAGTGAGGAGAAGTAAAAATAGAGATGAAAGAGATTAGAGAGGTCTGAGATGAGAGAGACTTTCTAAATGAAAAATATTTAGAGGAGGACCACTAAGTAAGAGACAGGCAAGAAGAAGAGTTGAAGAAACATGAGGCTGACAAAGACAGAGACCAGAGTCAGAATCAGAGATGTGCAGTGAGACAGAAAGATAAACCAGGGTAGAAGAAAACTATGAGAGAAGATAAGTAACAGAATATAGATGTGATAATTAGATAACATCCAAAGGAAGCAAAGACAAGGAGGAGGAACAAAAATATATAGAGAGTGAAAACATTATATGATATCTCCATTACAGTTAGGAAACAGGAGCAAAGAGAGGTAAATAACAAAGACTAGAACCTAGCAAAGTGCCACATTCTAATAATGCTAGCACTTAGAAATGATCTGAAAGAAACAGGAAGCCAGGGAATTAAAAAGAGATAAGAGAAATGAAATGCTGGCCACAAACGTCAGGAAAATTAGAAAACTTAGGTAGTACCTGACAACAACAACAACTACAAAAAGCTTTCGGCTAAAGATCAATGTGTTTACTGTAAAGAAAAAGGGCACTGGGTGAGAGACTGCCCCAACAAAAAGAAGAGGAGCTCCCCTCATGGCCAAACCATTCACCTGTTCATGATTAAAAGCAAAGAGATACAAAAGGAGTGCTAACACAGAAGCTGAGTCCTTAGAAGAGGCCGGTGGCCTACCTGTTGAAGAAGGTAGAAAAGAGACTGTGTTTCATATTCCCCCACCGACCAGTGCAAAACAAGTTAGAAAAGCTCCTGGGCACTGCGTGCTTTTGCAGATTGTGGATTCCAGGTTTTGATAAATTAAAGAGATAAACATCCCTTCGTATAGAGAAATAAAGAACAACCTTGGATGGTATTGGATGCCATTAATACTGCCCTAATGTTGTCCCCAGCTTTGGGACTTCTAGATGTGACTGAGAACAAAGGTATTGCCAAAGAGGTTCTTACTCAGAGATTGGGACCCTGGAAAAGACCTGTGGCATACTTGTAAGAAATTAGACCTGGTGGCTGTAGGATGGCCTGTTTGTCTGCACATAATGGCTTCTGGTCAAGGACGCAGATAAATTGACTCTAAGACAAAACTTGGCACATGCCCTAGAAAGTGTGGTTCAGCCCCCCTGACTGATGGCTGACTAAACACTCTTGAAAACATTATCCAACCATTCCCCTGACCTATGTACACATTATCAGAGCTTTTTGTTGACTGAACTAGTGACCTTCGATCCCCCTGCTGTCCTCAATCTCGCTACTGCCTGAGACTTCACCTACTCATCACTGTGCTGACATTCTGGCAGAAGAAACTGATATTCGAAATGATCTGAAGGAACGGATCAGCCTTGGCCTGAGAGTTTGAGCTGGTACATGGATGGCATTAGCCTCACGGTTGAAGGTAAGCGGAAGGCGGGGACAGCAGTGCAGTGGTAGACAGAAAGCTGAACTTGTGGCTTTGATACAAGTTCTATAAATGGCAAAAGAGAAGTCTACACTGACAGCAGGTATGCTTTTGCCACTGTACAGAGCAATATACAGACAAAGAGGGCTGTTGACATCTGCAGAGAAAGACCTAAAATGCTGTGGCTAAAAGAAATCAGATGGCAGATCTAACAGCCAAACAGGCATCCCAAAGAGCAATGATCCTGACAGTCTGAAGACTATCAAGTTATAGACAAATTAAGACTGGTAAAAGAAACCCTGTATAGAATAGTAGAAACTGAAGGAAGAAAACTAGTCCTCCCATGGGAAGACAGACCTGCTGTCTACTGGGAAATAGACTTTACTGAGAAAATTATGTATATGAATACCTTCTGTTTTTTGTGAATGTTCTCAAGATAGATAGAAGCTTTTCACTGTAAAAATGAGACTATTCAGATAGTCATAAAGAAGATTATTAAAGAAAAATTTACAAGGTTCAGAGTGCCTAAAACAATAGTGTCAAATAATGGCCCTGCCTTTGTTGCACAGGTAAGTCAGGGTGTGGCCAAGTATTTAGAGTTCAAATGAAAATTATATTGTGTGTACAGACCTCAGAGCTCAGGACAGATAGAAAAAATGAATAGAACTCTAAAACAGACCTTGACAAAATTAATCATTGAGACTGGCACAGACTTGGTGCTCCTTCCCCTTGCCCTATTTAGAACTAGAAATACTCCCTCTTGATTCAGTCTTACTCTTTTTGAGATCCTTTATGGGGCTCCCATGCCCCTCACTGTCTTAAATTATGTATTTAAACCTATGTTGTTGTAATAATAATCTGTATGCTAAGTTAAAAGGCTTGCAGGTGGTGCAGAAAGAATTCTGGTCACAACTGGCTACAGTGAACAAGTCGAGTACCCCAAAGACATCTCACCAGTTCCAGACAGAGGTCTGATCTACGTGCACCTGTGTCATGCTGAGACCCTCAAGCCTCACTAGAAGGGTCCCTGCCTAGTTCTGTTTACTATCCCTTCTTATTCTGTTTTTGTTCCCATGTTAAAGATACAGTATAGCTTATGGTACTCCAGTATTAATACCAACCTATAGTTAAGATAGAAAAAGACTATGATTTCTATTCTCCACATAGAAATATAGACTTCTAAAATTCTAAGACTAGAATTACTTAGTAGAAGAAGAGGGGAATGAAAGAAAGATGAAATTTCAAGACCTATAAGTCATATAAAGTACTCAGAAATTGCTGGTTGTTTGTGAGCCTAGAGGCAACCTGGGGCTGAGAAAAGAGAAAAACAAACCTGGGTATACCCTGTAGTTAAAACATTCCTGGGAACATCTTGACCATAAGATAAAGGGGAATGTGAAGACATAACAGGGCTATCTAAACTGAGACAACAACTCACAGAACTCTGACACCCTACATGTACATGTAATTTTTCTGCTGATGTTTGAATAAGCCAACAGTGTGTTGCTATGCTGAATTCCACACCCTTAGGCCCCTTACCCCATAAAAAACCCCTAGCTTTTGAGCCTCGTGGCCAACATCTGTTATCTCCTGTGTGGGATGCATGTCTGTCCGGAGCTCCGTCATTAAACGACCTCATGTAATTACATCAAGGCATTCTGTTCTGTTCATGATTCTTGGACACACTCTGGATTGGGAATGGCATGGGGGTTTCCCCACTAGGCTCTAATACCTGGAGAAAAAGGGGCCTAAGTTCTAAGGGGTCTCATAAGTTGGGAAAGATGGTAGTGTAATGGTAGATCTGCCCAGTCTAGGCGCACAACATGTGTTCATATTAATTGTGTAGTGTTTTCATTGCTAGGGGCATATTTGGGATGGAGAGATTTATCACAACAAAATGGTTCCTAATGTATTGATTTGAATTCAACTACCCTGAGATAAAGGGTTGGAACTAGATAGGGGATATTAGTCACTGTCTCCAAGTAGAGAGAGTGATGATAATCACCTGCTATTGAAAGACCCACAACGTGAGGACTCCCACATGTTCTGACTCAGGAGAGGCGACACCCCAAATCACTCATGAGAAAAGGTCTTGCTGCAAACTGCAAGAGGACTTTTTATTTCAAGAGTGCTCTCAGGCCCACAGTCATACACTACACAGGGGTAGAGGCCTGGTGCCCTGAGTAGCTGGGTAAGGGGGTATTTAAAGGAAGAAACCACAACTCAAGGAGGTGGGGAGGGTGCTGTTGGAAAATACCAAAAATACCAGTTAAGCGTCCCAAGAAAGTGGAAAGTCAAGACAATTTTCTAGGAGCCTCTAACGATAGCACATTTGCAGAGTGGGTTCCAGCAATGGTCAGGGTGGGTCAGGGTGACTTTCTTTGAATGAACACTCCCTGAACCCAGGAAGCAGGTGGGTAGAGGAATATCACTATCTGTTTTATGATGAGCATACCTTGGATCATTGAGTCACAAAGGTCACATTCTCAAGCCTGGGCCTAAAGGCCTAGCATTTTGTTTTTACGTTATACTTTTTTCACTATGAACAGGTATTAATTAATAGAAGTCTGTGGCTTCAGGTAGAGAACATGATAGATTAATATTATAATAGGTATTAATTAAATAAATATCTGTGCCTCCTGGTAGAGAGCACAACAGATAGATGGTATAACAGGGGTATAAAAAGTCTCTAGGAGACTCATATTCTCTCTAAGGTGGGCTCCACAGGAATTTGGGGTTTAAATCCTGGTTTGACAGGCTGCTTCTTATAAGGAGGTATAGAAATAAAAAGAAAAGAAAGGAGAGAGGAAAAGAAAGAAAAATGAAAGGAAAGGATAGTAAAGAAAAGGAGAAGAGAGGAGGGAAATGGAAGGAAAGAGGAAAGGAAAAAGGAAAGGAAAGGAAAGGAAAGGAAAGGAAAGGAAAGGAAAGGAAAGGAAAGGAAAGGAAAGGAACAAGGAAAGGAGAGGAAAAGAAAAGAAAAGAAAGAAGAAAAAAGAGGAAAGGAAATAGGAAAGGAAAGAGGAAAGTAGATGAAAGGAAAGAAAAGGAAAGGAGAGTAAAGGAAAGGAAAAAGAAAAAGAAAAAGGAAAGGAAAATAGAAGTGTGAGTCAATTGTTTTAAAGATGGTATAATAAAGTCTGCAGGAGACTCATATTCTGTCTAACATGGACTCCACAGGAATTTTGGGTTAATATCCTGGCATGACAAATTTGAAAGGTGTAAATAGGCTAAAATGTGTGTGATTTTTCAGTATTGTGGTTGTGTTATTCTTCCTCTGGGAGAGAGTGCAAGCTACAGGTTTTCCTGGTTTTCCGCTGAAGAATATGATGATTTGGGGAAAAGTTTTGTCCTTTTATTTTTGAAAAAGTGATTAAGGTATTTATACCATCCAGAGTTATATGAATCAGATTTGATAGAGAAATACCCCCTGAAGAACTAGATTCCAGAGAATAAAACAAAAAGTTTAACTTGATAATAATAACATTTTGTTTTGATATTTATATGTTACAGAATATACAGCCTTGGTGAATTTCATTGTCAGACATGCTGAATTGACCTGCCTGAACTCCTGATGTCTTGATTTTTCATCCAGTTCTAGTTTTCACACAGACATCAGAGACTAATACAATCATTGATACGGCATTCTTAATGCCAGTCAACTCCCCCATTTTCCTACCAGTCCTGATCCTTTGAGAATATCTCAAGTACAATATTTAACTTGAAGAAGTTATGAAAAGTCATCATCCCAGTTCCCTAAGCTTTGGGACTGGGGGTAGTTATTACAGGTTTTCTTTGATACTAAAAATTTTAAAGTACAGGGCTTAGACCCAGTCCTTCTATTGCTGGTATTATAGACAGGTCTGAGATGTTTAAGCCTGTGAGTTAAGGGCCAAATAGGAAATTCATGGCTCTGAGTTTATTGTTAGGGGGATTTCAGTTATTTTAATTAGAAATGGCTGAGAGTAGTTAACAGAGAAAAGTCTAGATTAGTTTACATATTATTAGCTGGTTTCCAAAAGTGTCAGAAGTCCACAGAATGTGACATTTAATCATGATTTATTATGTATTATTTATTCAGTTGTCGTTGAAGCAAGTCTGCTTCTAACAGCTTTCCCTGTCTTGGATTCAAAGAAGAAACTGAGCATCTTTGAAGTTACTCCAGTTGTGGCAAAACAGCCACTAGGCAAGAATTGCCTCATTTCATCTACAAACATAATACTGTCCAAAGAAAGGACACAATTACACGTTAGGACAGCTTGATTCTGCTGAGACAGAGTAGGCTAGTCATTAATATTACTGTTTCTCTAAGTTTGTCAGGTGACCCTGGATAGTAGGCTGAAGACTGATGCTCTAATATGTTGAAGTAAGGGATTGTCCAAGTGACTAACACTATAAGTTTGTTAGGTTTTGGAAGCTGTGTTAGGCTTCCTGTATATTTTCAGTTTATGTCAGTCATTCTTGGATTTCTGATGGGGTTGAAAAACTACATAGTCTTTTAGCAAGCCCAGGCTTTTTACTTTGAGAGGAAGACATCTGAGAGGATGGTTTTTAAATGGCATTAAATCTAAACCCAAGACATAGCCAGGTGCACGACTATAGTATTTTAAGTAAGAATAGATGACAGGGGTTTTATTTAATTAACAAAGATGATGGACTGGTATAATAATAGTTATATTCAATTATATCTGATATAAAATAGTCTTGTAATTGAACAGAAAAGGGGAAATGTTGTGGATAGCCCTGGGGCTAATTATATTTGAAGTTAATTCCTTTCTTCTGTGAGTGGCTGCAAACAAGGAATGAGTCAGCACTTAGGTATTTTTCTGCAAACTGGCTTCCTACATTAATTTGTAAAATAAAGGAGAGCTGATGGCAGATAAAAGGGAACAGAGAGGAGAAGGTAGAGAGAAGAAGGAGAAAATGGAAGAGGGAGAGGACACAGAGGAGGAAAAAGAAAAGCAGAGCAGAAGAACATGACCTGGAGAAACTGCAAGTTCTAAGGGGTCTCATAGATGTGGAAGATGGTAGGGTAGCAGTAGATCTGCCCAATGTAAGCACACAGCATGTGTTCATTTTAATTGAGTTGTGTTTTCATTGCAGGAGCATATTTAGAATGGAGTAACTTACTGTAAAATAGAAGTGCCTACAAACCTGTGAGCACAGGTGAGACAACCACTTCTCTTCAAATTCCTGAGGGACCCTCACAGAGCCATCAGGGCAGAGAAACCAAGCATAAGCTGGGGAAAAATCATTCTGATATCTCTCTGCACCCAAGAGCTGACCCAGTACCACAGTTCTCCATACCCAAATTCCTCCTGTAGTATACTGGTCTCCCAGTAGTACTGACCAACAAGCATGCAGGAGAGACGAGCCAAAATCAGACACAACAAGACAAGCTATCACCAGAGATAACCAGATGGCAAAAGGAAAACACAAAAACATGAGCAACAGAAACCAAGACTACTTGGTGTCTTAAGAACACAGTTCTTCTACCACAGTGAGCCCTGGTTACCCCAACACAACAGAAAAGCAAAACTCAAATTTAAAACCACATCTCATGATGAGGATAGAGGACTTTAAGAAGGACAAATAACTCCCTTAAAGAAATAAAGGAGAAAGCAGGTAAACAGCTAGAAGCCCTTAAAGAGGAAACACAAAAATACCTTTAAGAATTATAGGAAAAAAATGATCAAACAGGCAAAGAAATGAAACAAAACCATCCAAGATCGAAATGTGGAAATGGAAGCGATAAAATCACAAAGGAAGATACCCCTGGATTTAAAAAAACCTAAGAAAGAGAACAGGAGTCATAGAAATATCATCAACAGAAAGGAAGAGATAGAAGAGAAAATCTCAGCTGCAGAAGATACCATAGAAAACATTGACACAACAGTCAAAGAAAAAGCAAAATGCACAAAGCTCCTAATCTGAAACATCCAGGAAATCCAGGACACAATGAGAATACCAAAGCTAAGGATAATAGGTATAGAAGAGAACAATGATTCCAAACTTAAAGGGCCAGTAAATATCTCCAACACAATCATAGAAGAGCACTTCATAACCTGAAGAAAGAGATGCCCATGAACATTAAACAAGCCTACAGAACCCCAAATAGATTAGGCCTCCCATAACATAATAATAAAAACATCAAATGTAGGAAACAAAGATTATGAAAAGCAATAAGGAAAAATGTCAAGTAACACATAAAGTTAGACCTATCAGAAATACATCAGACTTCTCACCAGAGACTCTGAAAGCCTGAAGATCCTGGGCAGATCTCATACAGACCATCAGAGAACACAAATGCCAACCCAGACTACTAATCTCTGAAAAACTCTCAATTACCTTAGATGGAGAAAGCAAGATATTCCATGACAAAACCAAATTCACACAAAATCTTTCCACACATCCAGCCTTACAAAGGATAATAGAAGAAAAATGCCAATACAAGGGAAACTATGCCTGAGAAAAAGCAAGAAAAAAGAAAAAGGTTTGTCTTTTTCAACAAACCAAAAAGAAGATAACCACACAAACACAAAAATAATATCAATGGACTCAATTCCTCAATAAAAAGACATAGACTAACAGACTGGATAACCAGGACCCAGCATTTTCATGCAAACACAAACACATGTCAGTGTCAAAGGCAAACACTATCACAGAGTAAAGGGCTGAAAAATTGTTTTTAAAGTGAATTTTCTGAAGAAACAAGCTGGAGTAGCCATTCTAATACTGGATAAAATCAACTTTCAACCAAAAGTCATCAACAATGATAAGGATGTATACTTCATACTCATCAAAGAAAAGCCAAGAAGAACTCTCAATTCTGAACATCTATGCTGCAAATGCAAGGGCACCCTCATTCATAAAAAAACAAAAAACAAAACAAAACAAACAAACAAACAAAAACAAAAACAAAAAAAAAACTTTACTAAAGCTAAAAGCACACATCGCAACTTACACAATATTTGTGGGGGACTTCAACACCCCACTCTCATCAGTGGACAGATCAGGGAAACACAAACTTAATAGACACAGTGAAACTAACAGAAGTTTTGGACCAAATGTATTTAAAATATATCTATAGAACGTTTAATCTTAAATCGAAAGAACATGACTTCTCAGTACCTCGTAATACCTTCTCCAAAACTGACCATATAATTGGTCACAAGTCAGACCTCAACAGATATAAGATCAAAATAATTCCATGCCTCCTATCAGAATACTACAGATTAAGGCTGATCTTCAATAGCATCAAAAACAACAGAAAGCCCACATACACATAGAAGGGGAACAATGCTCTACTCAATGATAACTTGGTCAAGGAAGAAAGAAAGAAATACTTTTTAAAAAATTAATGAAAATGAAGATACAACATACCCAAACTTATGGGACGAAATGAAAGCAGTGGTAAGGGGAAAAATCATAGCTCTGAGTGCCTCGAAAAAGAAACTGGAGAGAGCATACACTAGCAGTTTACAGTACACCTGAAAAATCTAAAACAAAAAGAAGCAAATCCATGCAATAGGAGTACACTGCAGGAAATAATCACATTCAGGACTGAAATCAAGCAAGTAGAAACAAAGAGAACTATACAAAAAATCAACAAAACCAGGAGCTGGTTCTTTGAGAAAATCAACATAATAGATAAACCCTTAGCCAAACTAACTAGAGGCACAGAGTTCGTACCCAAATTAACAAAATCAGAAAGGAAAAGGGAAATATAACAACAGAATCTGAGGAAATCCAAAAAAGCATCAGATCCTCCTACCAAAGCCTTTACTCAATAAAACTGGAAAATCTGTCTAAAAAGGACCATTTTCTAGACAGATACCAAGTATCAAAATTAAATCAGGGCCAGATAAATGATATGACCAGCCCCATATCCACTAATGGAATAGAAATAGTCATTAATGGTCTCCAAACCAAAAAAAAAAAAAAAGCCCAGGACCAGATGGTTTTAATGCAGAGTTCTATCAGACCTTCAAAGAAGACCTAATTCCAATACTCCTCAACCTATTCCACAAAATAGAGACAAAAAGAACTCTACCCAATTTGTTCTATGAAGCCACAATTACTCTGATAACTAAACCACACAAAGACCCAACAAAGAAAGAGAACTTCAGACCAATTCCCCTTATAAATATATATGCAAAAATACTCAATAAAATTCTCACAAACTGAATCCACAGACACATCAAAATAATCATCCATCATGATCAAGTAGGCTTCATCCCAGGAATGCAGGGATAGTTCAATATATGAAAATCCATCAAAGTAATCCAGTATGTAAACAAACTCAAAGAAAAAAAATGATCATTTCTTTAGATGCTGTGAAAGCATTCAACAAATTCCAATACATCTTCATGATAAAAGTCTTGGAAAGATCAGGAATTCAAGGTCCATACCTAAACATAGTAAAATCAATACAGAGCAACCAGTAGCCAACACCAAACTGAATAGAATACACTTGAAGCAATCCCACTAAAATCAAGGACTAGACAGTGTTGTACACTCTCTCTATATCTATTCAATATAGTGCTTGAAGTCCTAGCTAGAGCAATTAGACAACATATGGAGTTCAAATGGATATAAATTAGAAACAAAGAATTCAAAATATCACTGTTTGCAGATGATATGATAGTATACTTCTGAGATGCCAAAAATTCCTCCAGAGAAATCCTAAACCTGAAAACAACTTCAGCAAAGTATCTGGATATAAAATTAACTCAGGAGGCAGAGGCAGGTAGATTTCTGAGTTCGAGGCCAGCCTGGTCTACAAAGTGAGTTCCAGGACAGCCAGGGCTATACAGAGAAACCCTGTCTAGAAAAAAAAAATTTAAAAGAATAATCAGTTTCATTTCTCTACACAAAGGATAAACAGGCTGAAAGATAAATTTAGGAAACAACACCCTTTACAATAGTCACAAATAATATAACTTGGTGTGACTCACATTAAGCAAGTGAATGATCGATATGACAAGAGCTGGGTATAGTAGCCTGGGCTGGCATTTGTGTTTTCTTAGTGTCTGTATAACATTTGTCCAGGATCTTCTGGCTTTCATAGTCTCTGGTGAAAAGTCTGGTGTAATTCTGATAGGCCTGCCTTTATATGTTACTTGACCTTTTTTCCCTTACTGCTTTTAATATTCTATCTTTATATAGTGTATTTGTTGTTCTGATTATTATGTGTCAGGAGGAATTTCTTTTCTGGTCCAGTGTATTTGGAGTTCTGTAGGCTTCTTGTATGTTCATGGGCATCTCTTTCCTTAGGTTTGGGAAGTTTTCTTCTATAATTTTGTTGAAGATATTTGCTGGCCATTTAATTTGAAAATCTTCCTTCTCATCTACTCCTATTATCTGTAGGTTTAGTCTTCTCATTGTGTCCTGGATTTCCTGGATGTTTTGAGTTAGGATCTTTTTGCATTTTGCATTTTCTTTGATTGTTGTGCTGATGTTCTCTATGGAATCTTCTGTACCCGAGATTCTCTCTTCCATCTCTTGTATTCTGTTGCTGATGCTGGCATCTATTGTTCCAGATTTCTTTCCTAGGGTTTCTATCTCCTTCATTGCCTCACTTTGGGTTTTCTTTATTGTGTCTACTTCCCTTTTTAGGTCTAGTATGGTTTTGTTCATTTCAATCACTTGTTCAGATGTGCTTTCCTGTTTTTCTTTACGGACTTCTACCTGTTTGGTTGTGTTTTCCTGCTTTTCCTTAAGGATTTGTAACTATTTAGCAGGGTTCTCCTGTATTTCTTTAAGTGAGTTATTAAAGTCTTTCTTGATGTCCTCTACCATCATCATGAGATATGCTTTTAAATCTAGGTCTAGGTTTTCGGGTGTGTTGGCATGCCCAGGACTGGGTGAAGTGTTAGTGCTGTGTTCTGATGATGGTGAGTGGTCTTGGTTTCTGTTAGTAAAATTCTTATGTTTGCCTTTTGCCATCTGGTAATCTCTGGAGTTAGTTGTTATAGTTGTCTCTGGTTAGAGCTTGTTCCTCTCATGATTCTGTTAGCCTTCATCAGCAGACCTGGGAGACTAGATCTCTCCTGAGTTTCAGTGGTCTGAGCACTCTCTGCAGACAAGCTCTCCTCTTGTAGGGAAGGTGCACAGATATCTGGAGTTCGGGCCTGTCTCCTGGCAGAAGATGAAGGCCTGAAACCGGGCCTGTCCCAGAAGCTGTTAGCTTCTTTATTCCATACTTTCACCTGCACAGACTAGTCTCAAAGGGATCCAGGAAACAAGATGGATTCTCCAGGTGCTCAGGAAAAGCCCTCCTGGGTGGGGAGGACACCTGTCCTCTGGCACTGAAGGTGCCCAGATGTCTGGAGCCTGAAATGGTGTCTGCCTCAGAAACTGTTCTCTAGGGACCTTGGGGGCATCCTCTGACTCCTAGCCCAGGTTACCTGGTGCTGGCACAGACAGAAAGGGACTTGTGACACTAGTCAGGCCAGGTTTACTGCTTCCCTAATGCTTTCTCAGGTCCTGCACGATTGGAATGAAACAGAAGATTTGTTCCACTCACCGGTGTTCCTAATATCGTGTGGAGAGTCCTCTTGGGACCCGCTGACTCCACACCCAAGGTTACCTGGTGCTGGTGCCGACCAGAAGGGCAGATTACATCTTATTAGGAATTATTTTCTGTGTAGAACCATATTAAGTTCTATTAATACAGGAATAAGCACAAAAAACTTTATATTATCTTATTATGCTAAGAGTCTGAGTACACTGATTTAATTTTCTACTTGTTTTGAAAGATACAACCAGAATATGTGGCAGAAACAACTTAGAATAAAATAATAATAATATAACTCATTCATAACAATATTTCAAAAGTATAGTCCCTAGTTATGAAGAAATCAGGTCCTCAGTGAACAGACCATCATGGTAGGAGGATCAACTGCTGGCATAGGCTGTTCACCTTATGGCAAATAGGAACCAGACGATTGAAAATCAGGAAGGAGCCAGAATAAAATATATCACCAATAACACAGTCTCAGATATCTACTTCATCTTGCTTGGCTCCATTCTTACCTGTCACCACCTCTACATAATAAGATCACATTATAAATTTACCAATCTATTAATTAACTTATTAAGTAACAGTCTTTATCACATAATCATCTCTGGAAACACCATCACATACTCCCTAAGGTGTGTTTCACAAATCTACCTGGCATTTCAAAATTCAATCAGGCTGGCTACTAACATTAATCATCATAGGGCTTGAGAGATTCTTTATAGCATAAGAATTCTGTCTGTACAATCTAAAGACCTGGTGTATAGATCCCAAAGCTTCAATAAAAAACACACATTTAGTGTATGCCTATAACCTCAGAGACAGAAGGAACATGGGGCGTTTTGGCTTATAGTCTAACTGGGAAACATATGAGCCAAGGTTCAGGGAATGACCCTTCCTAAAAGGGATGCGCAGAGAGTGAGAAGAAGACATAGTAGATTTTTCTTTCCTCAGCACATCTATATAAAAACATAAATGTGAACATATACTCATAAAGAGCAGAAGGGGTTTGCAACCCCATAGGAACAACAACAATGTCAACCAACCAGAGCCCCCAAGGTACTAAACCACCAACCAAGGAGTACACATAGAGAGCCATGGCTCCAACCACATATGAAGTTGAGGATGGCTTTGTTGGGCATCAATGGGAGGAGAGGCCCTAGGTCCTGTGAAGGCTTCATGCCTTATTGTAGAGGAATTCAAGGGCGGGGAGGCAGGAGTGGATGGGTGGGTGGGAGAACACCTTTATAGAACCAAGGGAAGGTGGGATGGGATAGAGAGGTTCTGGGGGGAACAGGGAAAGGTGATAACATTTGAGATATAACTAAAATATCCAATTAAAAATAGAAAAGGAAGGAATATATAAATGAATAAATATTTTCAAATGATTACAATCATACAAAGATAGATTTTAATACACTGTAGTTCTCCTAACTGTCAACACTTTGCACCAAATAAGGTTTTTTTTTATGGTTTCTATGTTCATTTCTTCTAACATCATTAATTCTACATAAATTGAATGCCAAAAATGCCTTGTTTATATTAAGCAATTGTGTGACATACTAAATATGTCATAAATGTCAAATGCTTTTTTAAAACATAAAAGAAAAATAACATTTATAATATTACCATTAGGAAGTTATAGTAAAAAATGAATTCCTTAGAGTTATGTTTTTATTTTTTCTCATTATATATAAATGCAATGCTAAAATCAAACTTTTTCCTGTATACTAACAACTTCAACAACATGGTGTAATGATCATTTACATTCAGTAAATGTCTGTTAACTCTATATGCAACTAGAGCTTTCCTGTCAAATTAATTAATATGCAAATTTAGTTGGCTTTTACTAATTCTCATTAATGACTGTGAAACCTATTAAAAATGACCAGATGTTGATAAATGATTATGTGAATAAATATTGTAATTGTCAATACTCATTGTCCTGAATGAAAATGAGATGATATAGAATTACTTTTAAAAGTCAAGGACACTGCAAAGTTATATAAAGGGAAAATCAATAAGGTATTGTGTATCAATTTCAATTACTATTGTAGAATAGAAATATAGACTTTTTATACAATCTTTTTATTCTAAGTAGATAAAATATAATAAAGCAAGCAATACCTTGGGTAAATATTGGGACAATCTGGAAGAAATCTGTGAAAAACTAACTATGGTTTTCTATTTGCTGAAGTGAATAAAGTAATCATTGAAGGCATGAAACAATAGAAGTGATTTACAAAGGGATTAAGACTGATATTGAGTCATGAGAACTTTAAGCTGCTTTCTTTGTACTCTGACCTGGAGTACAACATTCAGTTTCTTGTAACTCGTAAAATTATGTAACCAAAAATTTCTATGATAAAAAATTTCTATGATAGCATTGAACAATGTGTTCTTTATTTTATATTGATTATAAACTCAGAGCAACATTGTTCCTCAGAGCAACATTTCTCTTTGGTATGCCTCTAGATAGGTCATGTCTCCTTACTCTGTTAACTCAACTATAAATATAATATACCTAAATGTTAAACACTTAATCTATTAAGGTAATGTACAGTGCAAATATTCATCTAAAGTAGTTAATTTATGTTCTAGTATTTATAAGACGTTCCAATATTCCTTGAGTAAATATGACATTTTCAGAAAAATGTGATGTTAAATATCACATTCTGTTATTTAAAACAAACTTATTGGAAAATAATTCCAGATATATGCATACATACAAAATGACTCAGATATTTCCATGAACTAACTTCTAAATTTTTCATTGGCTTAGCCAAAATGTTATATAGAAATGTTATATAAAAAGTTACACACACATGCACACACACACGGTGTTAAACAAAAGGTTTAAATTTAACTTAGTGCAAGAGTGTTTGCTTACTATGCTCCAGGAAGTGTGTTTGATCTCCATCACTGCAAAAATCATATGCATGTATATAATTTATAAGAAAAATAGGTGATCTATAGGTGATCTATAAGATCATTTTTTTCAAAAAGTAATATTACTATAATCGAACACAAGGCATACATAGGGACTACTTATGCATTATTTCTCTCTATCTCTCTCTCTTTCTCTCTCTCTCTCTCTCTCTCTCTCTCTCTCTCTCTCTCTCTCTCTCTGTGTGTGTGTGTGTGTGTGTGTGTGTGTGTGTGTATACAAGCATGCACATTCTACATTATAAAAGTTAGAGAATGACTCAACTTGTGGACATTAACTATATCTACTATATAGATACTGGGGTAAAACATACATTGTGCTCTTCAAGAGCAAGTTCTACCTATAGATCTTCTGTGACCATAACTTTACAGGTAATGGTACAAGGTACTATTGTCACCTTGAGATACATTCCAATCTTGATTATACTGGCCAAATACCCTTTTACAAACTTCAACGAAAGCTTTTTCAGCATTGGACAATTTTGAGCAGGAATACCCACAGAGATAACCTATACTTAGGAATTGTTTTAAAGGCATTTTTCTTTCAAATGTTTTCTCAGTAAGTATTCATTTTTACATCCTTACCATTAATACCACAGCTATTGTCTCAGAATGAAGTGTACAAGTTTCTAATTAATATCACTGATATCTTTAAGAACTGCAATAGTTTATCTTTTCATTTAAAAATACCCCATGACTTTAACCCTCTCCCCACAAAACTGCAAATTTTTACATCTTCCACTTTCATGTTCAACCTAGCTATACATAGTGATAAGCAACTAAACCACAACCTGACTAGTATACTGGTATTTATCTATCTTGCCAAAACAAACAAAAAAATAAAAAACCAAAAACAAACAAACAAACAAGCATAAAACACTCATAGTTACAAATTCAGCTATTCAGCTTCCCTCAAATTTGAGAATGTTTTAGCAACCTACAGATTCAATGCAATTCCCATCAAAATTCCTACCCAATTCTTCATAGAGTTAGAAAGAGCAATTTGCAAATTCATTTGGAATAATAAAAATCCAGGATAGTGAAAATCATTCTCAACAATAAAAGAAATTCTGAAGGAATCACCACCTGGAAAGTCAAGCTGTACTACAGAGCAATAGTGATAAAAACCTGCATGGTATTGGTACAGAGACAAGCAGGTAGATCAACAGAGTAAAATTGAAGACACAGAAATGAACCCACACACCTCTGATCACTTTATCTTTGACAAAGGAGCTAAAACCATCCACTGGAAAAAAGGCAGTGTTTTTAACAAATGGTACTGTATCCACTGGCAGTCAGCAGGCAGAAAAATGCAAATGGATCAATCTTTTTTTTTTAAATATCTTTTATATTACATATTTTCTTCATTCACATTTCTTTTTTTATTAAATAATTTCTTTATTTATATTTCAAATTTTATCCCCTGTCCTAGATTCCCCTACAAAAATCCCCTATCCCTTACCTCCTCCCCCTGCTCCACAATTCACTGACTACCACTTCCTGGCCCTGACATTCCCTTATACTGAAGCATAGAACCCCCTATCTCATCCTCTCTAACTCAGCTCAGTAACCAACCCACTGTCTCTTCCCTAACCTGCCATTCTCCTATACTTGGACATTGATCCTTCACAGGACCAAGGGCCTCTCATCTCATTGATGTCCCACAAGGCCATCCTCTTCTACATATGAGGCTGCAGGCATGGATCCCTCTATGTGTACACTTTTGTTGATGGTTTAGTCCCTGGGAGCTCTGAGGGTACTGATTGATTCATATTGTTGTTTCTCCTATGGGACTGCACTTCTGTATCTGTCAGGCACTGGCAGAGCCTCTCAGGAGCCTCTCAGGATTCTGTCAGCAAGCACTTGTTAGCATCCACAATAGTGTCTGGGTTTGGTAACTGTATATGAGATGGATCCATAGGAGGGACAATCACTTCATGGCCTTTTCTTGGTTACTGTTCTACACATCCTCTCTGTATCCCCTGCCTTCTAAGAAGGACCAAATTATCCACACTTTGGTCTTCCCTCTTCTTGGCCTTCATGTGATCTGTGAATTGTACCTTGGGTATTCCAAACTTCTGGGCTAATATCCACTTATCAGTGAGAGAATACAATGTGTATTCTTTTGTGTATTCTATTGGTTACCTCACTCAGCATGCTATTTTCTAGTTCCACCAATTTCATGAATTCATTGCTTTTAATACCTGAGTAGTGCTCCACAGTGTAAATGTGCCACATTTTCAGTATTCATTCCTCTGCTGAGGGACATCTCGATTCTTCGCAGATCCTGGCTATTATAAATAAGGCTGCTATGAACATAGTGGAGCATGTGCTCTTATTACATGTTGAACCATCTTCTGGATACATGCCCAGGAGTGGTATAGTTGGGTCCTCAGCTATGAACAATTTTCTGAGGAACTGCTAGACTGATTTCTACAGTTTTTGTACCAGTTTGCAGCCCCACCAGCAATAGAGGAGTGTTCCTCTTTCTCCACATCCTCACCAGCATCTAATGCCACCTGAATTTTTTTATCTTATCCATTCTGACTGATAAAATGGGATCTCAGGGTTGTTTTCATTTGCTTTTCCCTGCTGACTAAGGATGATGAACATTTCTTTAGGTGCTTCTCAGCAATTCATTATTCCTCAGTTGAGAATGTCCATCTTGCTGAAAGCAATCTATAGATTCAATGCAATCCCCATCAACATTCCAGCTCAATTTTTCTTAGAGTTAGAATTAGCAATTTTCTTTTTTTTATGGATAATTTTTTTATTACGTATTTTCCTCAATTACATTTCCAATGCTATCCCAAAAGTCCCCCACACCCTCCGCCCCCAATCCCCTACCCACCCATTCCCATTTTTTGGCCCTGGCACTCCCCTGTACTGGGGCATATAAAGTTTGCCTGTCCAATGGGCCTCTCTTTCCAGTGATGGCCGACTAGGCCATCTTTTGATACATATGCAGCTAGAGTCAAGAGCTCCGGGGTACTGGTTAGTTCATAATGTTGCACCTACAGGGTTTCAGATCTCTTTAGCTCCTTGGATACTTTCTCTAGCTCCTCCATTGGGGACCCTGTGATCCATCCAATAGTTGACTGTGAGCATCCACTTCTGTGTTTGCTAGGCCCCAGCCTAGTCTCACAAGAGACAGCTATTTCAAGGTCCTTTTCAAATTTATCTGGAATAACAAAAAACCCAGGATAGTTAAAACTGTTCTCAACAATAAAAGAATTTCTGTGGGAATCACCATCCCTGACCGCAAGTAGTACTATAGAGCAATCCTAATTAAAAAAAAAAAAAAAAAAAAAAAAAAGCATGGTATTAGTACAGTGACAGGCAGGTAGATCAATGGAATAAAATTGTATAATTGAAGACCCAGAAATAAACTCATACACCTATGGTCACTTGATCTTTGACAAAGGAGCTAAAACAATCCAGTGGATAAAAGAAATGGTGCTGGTTCAACTGGCAGTTACCATAGAAAAGAATGCAACATAGAAAAGAATGCAAATCGATCCATTCTTATCTCCTTGTACAAACCTCAAGTCCAAGTGGATCAAGCACTTTCACATAAAACAAGATACACAGAAATTAATAGAAGATATAATGGGGAAGAGCCTCAGATAAATGAGCACAGGGGAAATTTACATGAACAGAACACCAATGGCTTATGCTCTAAGAACAACAATGGACAAAAGGGACCTCATAAAATTGCAAAGCTTTTGTAAGGCAAAGGACAAGTTAAATAGAACAAAATGGCAACCAACAGATTGGGAAAAGACCTTTACCAACCCTAAATCCAATAGAAGGCTATATCCAATATATAAACAGAAATCAAGAAGTTAGGCTCCACAGAACCAAACAACCTTATTAAAAATTGGGTACAGAGCTAAACAAAGAATTCTCAAATGAGGAATATCAAATGGCTGAGAAGCAAATGCAAATCAAAACAAACTTGAGATTCCACCTCACACCATTCAGAATGGTTAAGATCAAAAGCTCAGGTGACATCATATGCTGATGAGGATGTAGAGAAAGAGAAACACAGTGCCATTGTTGGTGGGATTGCAAGCTGGTACAATAAGTCTGGAAATCAGTCTGGCATTTCCTCAGAAAATTGGACATAGTGATACCTGAGGACTCAGGTAGACCACTCCTGGGAATATACCCAGAAGATACTCCAAAATGTAATAAGTACACATGCTCCACTCTGTTCATAGAAGCCTTATTTATAATAGACAGAAGATGGAAAGGACCCCGATGTCCCATGACAGAAGAATGGATACAGAAAATGTGGTAAATTTATAAAATGGGGTACTATACAGTTATGTACAAAATGACTTTATGAAATTTTTATGCAAGTGGGTGGAACTAGAAAATATCACCCTGAGTAAGGCAAGCCAGTCAGAAAGTAACACACATGGTATGCACTCACTGAAAAGTGGATATTAGCCCAGAAGTTTGGAATACCCAAGATGCAATTACAGACCATATGAAGCACAAGAAGAAGGAAGACCAAAATATGGGTGTTTCAAACCATCTTAGAAGGGGGACAAAATATTCCCTGGGAGATAGAGGGATGGAGGTACTTGGGAGGAATGGAGAAGGGGGGGGGAGAAAAGGGGACCAGGATCAGGCATTGGAGGAAACAGGGAAGATATACAGAGTGTTAGAAATTTGAACAGAGGTATGTAGCAATGGGGGATGGGGAACTGGTGGTAGCCATCTGCAAGTCCAAGATGTCAGGGAAGCAAGAGGCTTCCAGGAATTAATGTGGATGAGATTAGCTGAAATGCCCAATGAAGTATAAAGAGTACCTATAGAGACCATATCTAGAGGTTAGACAAGACCCCCGTTTAGGGGGTGGGGCCACCCACTCATCTCCAAATTTTTATACCAGAATGGCTCCTGTCTACAGAAATATGGGGACAAAGTTTGGATCAGAGACTGAAGGATAGGCCATCCAAAGACTGTCCCATCTGGGAATCCATCTCATATACAGACACTAAACCCAGACACTATTGAGAATTCCAAGAAGTGCTTTCAGACAGGAGCCTCTTATCAGTGTCTCCTGAGAGACTGACAAATGCAGAGGCATATGCTCCCAGCCAAACATTGGACTGAGCACAGGGTCCCAAATTGAGTTGTTCAAGAAAGGATTGAAGGAGATGAAGGGCTTTGTAACTCCATAGAAAGAACAACAATATCAACCAACCAGACCCCAGACGATGGCATTTTCTGGCATCAATTCGAGGAGCAGCCCTTGGCCCTGTGATGGCTAGATAGGGGAATGTCAGGGCAGTGAGATAGGAGTTGGTTGGTAGGTTGGGGAGCACACTCACAGAAGCTGGGTGAGGAGTAATGGTATATGAGGTTGGTGGAAGGGAAACACAGAAAGGTGATAACATTTGAAATGTAAATACATAAAATATCAAAAAAATGAGAATGGGGACAGTAAACTATTGCAGTAAATCTCCAACTTAAATATGGCCCGGCAATGAAAACACAATCCAATTAATATGAATGCATGCTGTGTGCCTAGATTGGGCAGATCTACCTTAAACTACCATCTTCCACATTTATGATACTCCTTAGAATGTGTGGTTTCTCTAGGCCATGTGCTTCTGCTCAGCTTTTCTTCTTCCTCCTCCTCTGTGTCATCAGCCTCTTCCATTTTCTCCATCTTTTCTCTCTCTACCTTCCACTCATCCTTTCTTTTATCTGCTCAATCATCAGCTTTCCTTAATTTTACAAATTAAGGTGGGAAGCAGCTTTATAGGAAATCAACTGAGTGATGAATCATCCCTTGTTTGCAATCCTCACAGGAGAATGGAATTACCATCAAATTTATTTAGCCACAGTGCTATCCACAACATTTTCCACTTTCTGTCCAATTAAAAGACTACTTTATTGCAGATATAATTGAACATAACTATTTTGATTTTGTAATTTATAAAGTACAAGAGACCTAACACCCAGTCAATCGACTTTGTTAATTAAATATAACCTCTATCATCTATCCTTACTTAAAAGACTGCAGATCTGCACCAGGTTATGTCTTGGCTTTAGATTGAATGCCATCTAAAAAACCATCCTCTCAAATCTGTTCCTCTCAAAGTAAAAAGCCTGGGTTGGCTAGGAGCCTATGTAGTTTTTCAACCCCATCAGACATCCAAGACTGACTGATATTAACTGAAAATATATGGGAAGCTTGGCATAGCTTCCAAAACCTAGTCAATTTATAGAGACCGCTGGTCATTTAGACATAGCTCTTCAGCCTACTGGCCAGGGTCATCTCACAGATGTAGAGAAACAGGAATATTAAGGACTAACATACTCTGTTCCAGCAGAATCAAATTGTGCTAATCTCTAATTGTGTCCTTTCCTTGGACAGTATTATGTCTGTAGATGAAATGAGGCAACTCTTGCCTAGTGACTGTTTTGGCACAACTAGAGTAACTCAATGATGCTCAGTTTCTTCTTTAAATCCAAGACAGGGAAAGCTGTCAGGAGCAGACTAGCTTCAATAACAAGTGAATACTTAACATTAAAAGTCACATTATTTGGACTTCTGATGTTTTTTTAAAACAAACAATCTATGTGAAGTAATCTGGACTCTTCTCTGTTACCTACTCTCAGCGATTTCTGATTAAAATAACTGAAAACCTCTTAACAATAAACTTAGAGCCATGAATTTCCTATTTGGCCCTTAACTCACATGCTTAAACATCTCAGATCTGTTTATAATAACAACAATGGCCTTCTGGTCCCCGCCAGCACCTGGGTAGCTTAGGCACTGAGTTTGCGTACATCCACAAAATAACCACAGGACCCTCCACAGGATCTTAAGACTTCTGGTGAGTGGAACACAGCTGATGCTCCAATCGAATCACATGGGAACTGAGACTGCATTAATTAGGGAAGCAGAAAAGCCGGCCTGATCAGGGGCAGAAGTCCCTTCTGGTACCCGCCAGCACCGGGGTAGCTTGGGCTCAGAGTCTGCTGACGCCCGCAAGGTACACACAGGACCCTCCACGGGATCTTAAGAACTCTGTGAGTGGATCACAACTTCTGCCAGGAGGCAGGTTCAAAACCAGATATCTGGGCAACTTCCCTGCAAGAGGAGAGCTTGCCTACAGAGAGTACTCTGAACACTGAGACTCAGAAGAGAGCTAGTCTCCCGGGCCTGCTGATAGAGGCTAACATAATGACCTGAGGAACAAGCTCTAACCAGAGACAACTACAACAACTACAACAACTAACTCCAGAGATTACCAGATGGCGAAAGGCATATGTAATAATCTTACTAACAGAAACCAAGAGCACTCACCATCATTAGAACACAGCACTACCACCCCACCCAGTCCTGGGCACCCCAACACACCTGAAAAGATAATCCCTGATTTAAAAGAATATCTCATGATGATGATAGAGGACATCAAGAAGAACTTTAATAACTCACTTAAAGAAATAGAGGAGAACACTGCTAAACAGGTAGAAGACCTTAAAGAGGAAGCACAAAAATCCCTTAAATAATTGCAGGAAAACACGACCAAACACGTGATAGGATTGAATAAAACCATCCAAGACCTAAAAAGGGAAGTAGACACAATAAATAAAACACAAAGTGAGGCAACACTGGAGATAGAAAACCTAGGAAAGAAATCTGGAACCATAGATGCGAGCATTAGCAACAGAATACAAGAGATGGAAGAGAGAATCTCAGGTGCAGAAGGTTCCTTAGAGAACATCAACACAACAATCAAAGAAAATAAGAAATGCAAAAGGATCCTAACTCAAAACATCCAGGAAATCCAGGACAAAATGAGAAGACCAAACCTACAGATAATAGGAGTAGATGAGAAGGAAGATTTTCAACTTAATGGGCCAACAAATATCTTCAACAAAATTATAGAAGAAAACTTCCCAAACTTAAAGAAAGAGATGCCCATGAACATACAAGAAGCCTAGAGAACTCCAAATACACTGGACAAAAAAAGAAATTCCTCCCAAAATGCACTAAATAAAGAGAGAATATTAAACGCAGTAAGGGAGAAAGGTCAAGTAACATAAAAAGGCAGGCCTATCAGAATTGCACCAGACTTTTCACCAGAGACTATGAAAGACAGAAGATCCTGGACAGATGTTATACAGGCCCTAAGAGAACACAAATGCCATCACAGGATACTATACTCAGCCAAACGCTCAATTACCATAGATGGAGAAACCAAAGTATTCCACAACAAAACCAAATTCACATTCACACATTATCTTTCCACGAATCCAGCCCTTCAAAGGATAATAACAGAAAAAGAAAAAAAAAAAACAAACAAAAAACAAAACAAAACAAAACAAAACAAAACAAAACAATACAAGGACCAAAAACACGACCTAGTAAAAGCAAGAAAGTAATCCCTCAAGAAACCAAAAAGAAGACAGCCACAAGAACAGAATGTCAAATCTAAAAACAAAAATAATAGGAAGCAACAATAACTTTTCCTTAATATCTCTTTATATCAATTGATTCAATTCCCCAATAAAAAGGTATAGACTAACAGACTGGCTACACAAACAGGACCCAACATTCTGCTGCTTACAGGAAACCCATCTCAGGGAAAAAGACAGACACTACCTCAGACTGAAAGGCTGAAAAACACTTTTCCAAGCAAATGGTCTGAAGAAACAAGCTGGAGTACCCATTCTAATATCGAATAAAACTGACTTCCAACCCAAAGTTGGAAAAAAAGACAAGGAGGGACACATCATTCACATAGAAGGTAAAATCCTCCAAGATGAACTATCAATTCTGAATATATAGGCTCCAAATGCAAGGGCAGCCACATTCATTAAAGAAACTTTAGTAAAGCTCAAAGCACATATTGCACCTCACACAAAAATAGTGGGAGACTTCAACACACAACTTTCATCAATAGAGAGATTGTGGGAACAGAAACTAAACAGGGATACAGTGAAACTAACAGAAGTGATGAAACAAATGGATTTAACAGATATCTACAGAACATTTTATTCTAAAACAAAAAGGATATACCTTCTTCTCAGCACCTCATGGTACCTTCTCCAAAATTGACCATATAATTGGTCACAAAACAGGCCTCAACAGATACAAAAATATTGAAATCGTCCCATGCATCCTATCAGACCACCATGGACTAAGGCTGATCTTCAATAACAACATAAATAATGGAAAGCCAACATTCGAGTGGAAAATGAACAACACTCTTCTCAATGATATCTTGGTCAAGGAAGGAATAAAGAAAGAAATTAAAGACTTTTTAGAGTTTAATAAAAATGAAGCCACAACATACCCAAACTTATGGGACACTATGAAAGCACTTCCAAGAGGGAAACTCATAGCTCCGAGTGCCTCCAAAGAGAAACTAGAGAGAGCAAACACTAGCAACTTGACAACATACCTAAAAGCTTAGAAAAAATGGAAGGAAATTCACGTAAGAGGAGTATACGGCAGAAAAAAATCCAACTCAGGGGTGAAATCAACCAAGTGGAAACAAGAAGAACTATTCAAAGAATCAACCAAATGAGGAGCTGGTTCTTTGAGAAAATTAATAAGATAGATAAACCCTTAGCCAGATTCACTAGAGGGTACAGGGACAGCATCCTAATTAACAAAATCAGAACTGAAAAGGGAGACATAACAACAGATCCTGAAGAAATCCATAACACCATCAGATCCTTCTACAAAAGGCTATACTCAACAAAACTGGAAAACCTGGATTAAATGGACAAATTTCTAGACAGATACAAGTTACCAAAGTTAAACCAGGACCAAGTTAATGATCTAGGCAGTCCCATATCCCTTAAAGAAATAGAAGTAGTCATTAATAGTCTTCCAACCAAAAAAAGCCCAGGACCAGATGGGTTTAGTGCAGAGTTCTATCAGACCTTCAAAGAAGATCTAATTCCAGTTCTGCACAAACTATTCCACAAAATAGAAGTACAGGGAACTCTACTCAACTCATTCTATGAAGTCACAATTACTCTAATAACCAAACCACAGAAAGATCCAACAAAGTTAGAGAACTTCAGACAATTTCCCTTATGAATATCAATGCAAAAATACTTAATAAAATTCTCGCTAACTGAATCCAAGAACACATTAAAACAATCATCCATCCTGACCAAGTAGGTTTTATTCCAGGGATGCAGGAATGGTTTAATATACAGAAATCCATCAACGTAATCCATTATTTAAACAAACTCAAAGACAAAAACCACATGATCCTCTCGTTAGATGTGGAGAAAGCATTTGACAAAATCCAACACCCATTCATGATAAAAGTCTTGGAAAGATCAGGAATTCAAGGCCCATACCTAAACATGATAAAAGCAATCTACAGCAAACCAGTAGCCAATGTAAATGGTGAGAAGCTGAAAGCATTCCCACTAAAGTCAGGGACTAGACAATGCTGCCCACTTTCTTCCTACCTATTCAACATTGTTCTTGAAGTCCTGACAGAGCAATTCGACAACAAAAGGAGATCAAGGGGATACAAATTGGAAAAGAAGAAGTCAAAATATCACTTTTTGCAGATGATATGATAGTATATATATAAGTGACCCTAAAAGTTCCACCAAAGAACTCCTAAACCTGATAAACAGCTCTGGTGAAGTAGCTGGATATAAAATTAACTCAAACAATCAATGACCTTTCTGTACAGAAAGAATAATCAGGCTGAGAAAGAAATTAGGGAAACAACACCCTTCTCAATAGTCACAAATAATATAAAATATGTTGGCGTGACTCTAAATAAGGAAGTGAAAGATCTGTATGATAAGAACTTCAAGTCTCTGGAGAAAGAAATTAA
Organism: Mus musculus; assembly: GCF_000001635.26. Lineage (NCBI taxonomy): Eukaryota > Metazoa > Chordata > Mammalia > Rodentia > Muridae > Mus > Mus musculus. The sequence continues at coordinate 115,852,319 of NC_000086.7, forward strand.
AGAAGATCTCAGAAGATGGAAAGATCTCCCATGCTCATGGATTGGCAGGATCAACATTGTAAAAATGGCTACCTTGCCAAAAGCAATCTACAGATTCAATGCAATCCCCATCAAAACTCCAACTCAATTCTTCAACGAATTAGAAAGAGCAATCTGCAAATTCATCTGGAATAACAAAAAACCTAGGATAGCAAAAACTCTTCTCAAGGATAAAAAACCTCTGTTGGAATCACCATGCCTGACCTAAAGCTTTACTACAGAGCAATTGTGATAAAAACTGCATGGTACTGGTATAGCAACAGACAAGTAGATCAATGGAATAGAATTGAGGACCCAGAAATGAACCCACACACCTATGGTCTCTTGATCTTTGACAAGGGAGTTAAAACCATTCAGTGTACAAAAGACAGCATTTTCAACAAATGGTGCTGGCACAACTGGTGGTTATGTAGAAGAATGCCAATTTTTCCATTCTGATGTCCCTTGCTACCTCCCGCCAGCCGGAATGATGTGGCACACAGGATACTTCTGCAGTAAAGCTTTAATGCATCTTGAGAGGGAGAGCATCAGATTACAGTGCGAAGTCCCCGAGTGGCAAAACCCCATCCCTTTTAAAGAGAATTGTCCTCCACCTCGGATGTGTCGCTCCCTGATTGGTTGCAGCCCATCGGCCAAGTTGTCGTCACGGGGAAGGCAGAGCACAAGGAGTGGAAAACTACCCCGGCACATGTGCATATTACTTGTTGACTACTTAGGACACAGGATGTCAGCGCCATCTTGTAATGCGAGGGCAGCTCCTCACATCTCCCCCTTTTCTTTTATATAAGAACAATAGGCCACCCAAATCGAGAGTGGAGATTGAGGTCAAATCCCCAATTTGCAAGTAAAGGAGCTTTACACAAAACCTCCTCCTAGGCTCATCACCCGGAGGGGCTTATGTCTGCTCCCGTGTTGTTTTTCTTGGGGGAAGGATACTTTGGACACTCAACCTACATACAAGATGACATGTCTCCCTAGAGTGGGCTCATTTTATGCCGCAGAGCCTCTCTAATGCAGTGCTTAGCCACGCAACTCTCTCGGGCTGCTGAAGCACACTCACTCTATCCCTTCCAATGAGACTAGCCTCGTGGGGTGCAAGAGCTGAGTGGCCAGCGACCTATTGCTTAAGCATAGATAACCATATATCAGGGGAAGCACCATGTTCTAGTGCTGCAAGCGCCTGGGTAATAACCACCTTGTCTCTCCTAGTTTGGGCCTTAAGCTTACAGACCAACCAGAGAAGCAACACTAATCCACAGCAGAGTGTAGCTCCAAATAATCCAACCCCTACCCATTCTTTAAAGAAGGAAAATGCTGAGGAGATCCAATTGGGTAGTCCTTTGGTCAGGGACAGGTCCAAGCACATGGAGTTGACCTGAATGATGGCAAGCCTCAATTCCCGAAGGGTCTGTTCAAAATCAGCCGTCCAATTCTGTAACATATACTGAGAAAGGCTTTTTGACAAATTAGCTGCCCTAGTAAACTTCTCATATTGGATAGAAGTAACGCACAATCCCGGAAACTTTTGTTCACATCCTAGCTGAGCCATTTGCCATAATACATCTAGTTGTTCTTGGACCAGATCTATACGCTGGTTAACCAGCATGAGACCTCCCTGTATCTTGACATTAGCTGAAGCCTGTTTATCCATGGCTGTGGTCACCGAGGCTGACAGTGTGTTAATAGTGTCAGTCATCTGGGCCTGTCCAGACAGAGCCAAGGCCGAGGCCGTTAGGGAGGTGGAAAAGGCCACTGTAACGATGATGTTGACAATAATGGCCGATATTCCAAAATCCCTTTTTTGTCTGAACAAGGCCAAGGTTCCCAGCGTATCAACCGGTACTGGCACAAAGCGGGGCATGCGAGCCGCCACTGCTGTATGAAATTGACTAGCATTCCAACATAAATCATAGAAACAGGAGCCTTTTAAACATCTCAAGCTATCATTCCCGGTGGCATTGCTAACTATCCACACAAATGGTGGCCAAACACAGACGGGGACAGGGTTAAATTGTACCCTCGTGCCCTCCTGAAGCTGATAATCAATCTGGTCAGGGTTATTATTTTTATATGACAATTGGCCTTCTACCTTACTTCCACCAAGGAGCATCACCATGGGCGTGAGGTCAGTACAACTGCCATTATGACCGCAAAGCAGCCATAAGTCATAGGGATTAATATCGAATCTCCACGGATCCATAGTGGTGAAGTTTCCCCCATCACCCTCAAGGGGGGAAAATGAAAAAACCCTTTTTTAGCCCAACTTGATCTCCGGGCCTGACAGCCGGTCCAAGAGAAAAGAGTGCCTTCGGCCGGGGTTCCTGTACAGAAGGGGGCCAATTGAGGTTGTTTAAGAGGGTTGGAATGATCGTCATTTGACGAATTGGTACGAAGCCACCAGCCATATAAGACTGTGGCATTGGCCTTATACCCCTCATTGGTCTTAACGGTCTCCTTCAATCCAGCAAAGGAATGATTAAATAACAGAAGGCATGGATGTACCAAAGACTATCATTGGTTACCTTAAAACAAAGACTGCCCTCCCGGAAATATGGTCCTGTTCTCTGCCACTTGTGCAATATGAGTGTCTATTGGTAGATAGGCCAAACCCAGTTCCTTGTTAGTGGTAAAAAAGCGGGGGAATACTTGAGCATTATACATCACCGGTATTGGGAGTGGAAATGTCAACATTATCCCCCAATGCTGCTCTCCCTTTGTTGTTGTCGCCCAGGACATCATCAAGTTGAGGGACGTCAGTATTCCCTTGACCAGTCTGGATTTTTCGGGTGAGTCTTTCTGGTATCCAAAATGGGTTGTCTTCATTCTGTGGAAAAACAAAAACAGCTCCCCTGGATCTTATTAAAATAGGATCCGGTCCTTTCCATTTGTTACTTAAAACATCTTTCCATTTAATCATCTCATTGGGCCTATCTGGCTCTGAAAAATGACGTTCAGCCGCAGTATGGCCATGAGCATCAAGATTTTAAAAATTGAGTGTAAAGAGTGCCATAGACACAGACACTCTTGACACTCGGGATAGAGCCTCCTTGACTCCCCCTTTCTGTTTTATTAGATAGGATTTGAGGGTGCGATGCGCATGCTCAACAATACCCTGTCCTTGAGGGTTGTATGGAAGTCCAGTCAGGTGGGTCACGTCCATTTGACGGCAGAACTGCTGGAATTTTTGAGATGTATAAGCTGGTCCATTATCAGTCTTAAGGAGTTTGGGTTTCCCCAAAGCACTCCATGCCTCAAGGCAATGTTGAATCACATGTGAGGCCTTTTCTCCGGTTAAAGGAGAGTCAGACATGATGCCAGAGCATGTGTAAATGGACACATGGAGATATTGAAGTCTTCCAAAGTGAGAAACATGTGTAACATCCATTTGCCAGACCTGTAGAGGTCGAATACCGTGTGGGTTAATTCCCACATGAGGAACTGGCAAGAACTCACAGCAGCTTTGACATTGAGTAACAATGTCATGGGCTTCTCTTCTAGTTAAGGAGAAACGACGGCGTAATGTTTCAGCCGTCACCTGAAAATTGTTATGAAAATTTCTTGCAGCCTCTACTGGGGATGATAGGGCAGCAGCCACCACTTTCGTGGCTTTATCTGCCAAAGCATTTCCAAAAGGCATGGGGCCAGGTAGGCTTGAATGGGCTCTAACATGAGTAATATAAACAGGAAATCTTCTAGATAACAAAACTAATTGTATCTGCTGAAAAATATTGGCAACCTTACTGGAAGGCTTAATCATTCCAGCCACTTCTAAGAGATTTACTGCATTAACCACATAACAGGAATCTGACACAATATTAATGAGTTCTGAAAAGGTTTTTAAAACTTCCAAAACCACTAAACATTCTACCACTTGAGGTGAATTTTCATTATATTGTTTGGATACTACTTTACCATTAGCCACATAGGCACCTATGCCAGTTTTTGATCCATCAGTATATACCACAATCCCGTTTTTACTGTTATTTGTGGAAACACGACAGATTGACTTTGGGCAAACTGTAAAATTGGATGTCTTGGATAATGGTTATCTATTTGTCCTGAAAAGGAGGCAACTAAAACTGTCCAATCATTAGATGTGGCTGCCAAGGTTTGAACCTGTGCAGCAGCGGTATAAGGTACAATTAAAAGATAAGGACTTTGTCCAAAATGGGTGATTGCTGCTTTTAGGCCTCCGAGGGCAAGCTGTGCTATTGCATTAGGATACCAATCTATTATTTTAGCTGGGGATACATTTGGATGGATCCACAACAATGGCCCATTCTGCCACAAAACTGCAGTTGGCAGTTGTGCTGTCTTAAAGACACACAAACTAAAAGGCTGCGAATCCTCAATACGTTGTAATTGTGCATTCTGTAAGGCATTTTCCACCTTTTGTAAGGCCTGATTAGCAGCTAGAGTAAGAGCCCTAGGGGAGGAGATATCAGAATCTCCTTCTAAAATATCAAACAAAGGCCTTAACTCAGTGGAAGGAATCTTCAAAAAAGGTCTGAGCCAATTAATATCTCCCAACAGCTTCTGAAACTCATTTAAGGTATGGAGGTGATCTCTTCTTATCTCTACGTTTTGGGACACAATTTTATTTGGGGACACCACAGAGCCCAAGAATTGTCCTGTATCAGAAATTTGAACCTTTTCTGTGGCTATCTGTAAACCCCACTGACTTAAAGTTTTAAGCAGGAAAGGATATGCCTTTTGTAGCATGGTAAGGTTTTTATGGCACAGGAGGATGTCATCCATGTAATGGAGCAAAATTAAAGAGGGGAATTGTTCCCTCACTGTCAAAAGAGCTTCTTGCACATAAAGTTGGCACATTGTTTGACTATTGGACATTCCCTGTGGTAGGACCTTCCATTGATATCTCTTATCAGGTTCCATGTAATTAATAGAGGGAATGGTAAAGGCAAATCTGAGCCTATCCCTTGGATACAAAGGTATAGAAAAGAAACAATCTTTAATATCTATGATAATTAAATTCCAGACACGTGGTAAGGCGGAAAGTACAGGGAGACCCCTCTGTACCGGGCCAAATAAGTTCATTTGCTCATTAATGGCTCTGAGGTTATGGAGCAGTCTCCACTTTCCTGACTTTTTCTTAATTACAAAAATTGGAGTATTCCAAGTTGAGGTAGATGGTTCGATATGGCCTAGTTTTAATTGTTCCTTTACCAATTGAATCACAGCTTCCAGTTTCTCAGAGGACAGGGGCCACTGAGGAACCCATACCGGATCCCCTGTTTTCCATGGTATGGGTCGTGCTGCCCCAATGGCCCCTAGAAAAACCCAGACCCTGTCTGTCTTGGTTTCCATCAGGTGAGATGGGTTCTGTCCTTCCTTGCTCTTGGCGTCCTAACCCTTTTCCTTCTTTATAACCCATCTTTGCCATGATATTTTTTGCTTTAGCTGAATACCTTCTTGATGGGGCATTCTCATTGGACAAAATAAGGCCCAAATGCTGCATAATATCCCTTCCCCAGAGGTTAACCCGGAGCGGGAGTACATAAGGTATGAATTTCCCTTGCTGCCCCTCAGAGGATTCCCATGTCAAGGCAACGGAGCTTATAGTGGGACATGATTGATATCCTAGGCCCTGTAATGAATGAGATGACTCTGTGGTGGGCCATGCTTTGGGCCACCAATGTGTAGAGATTATGCTTTTATCTGCTCCGGTATCAAGGATGCCTTCAAACTCGTTTCCGTTGATCTTAAGGCAGAGCTTAGGTCTATCATTCAAAGATACAACCAAATAGGCAGAATTATTTCCAGAGGAGCCCATTTTCTTTGTCTCAGGTCCTGCAGATTTCTCCCCAGTATTATCAGGGAGGAGCAGCAGCTTAGCTATCCTATCTCCTTTGCTAATAGAAAAAACGCCCTTAGGGCTTGAGCATAGGACCTGTATTTCAGGTGAATGTTGACAATCCATAACTCCAGGGTAGACTACTAAGCCCTGCAAGGTGAGTGAACCCCGGCCGAGAATAAGGCCCATGGTTCCAGGGGGCAAGGATGGTGTAGGCTCCACCGGCACCAGCTGAATACTCATTTGAGGCATTAGCAGGAAGTCAGAGGCGGCATGCAGGTCCACCCTTGTGGATCTTCCTGGGTCGCCTCTCTGACTGCTTCCTGGGTCCTGACAAACCGGTTCCCATATCTTTGAGGGCCCTGGGACTGAGGGCCCAATGGCCCATTTTTTGACACATCAGTTGATTGGTTATCAGGCGGTAGAAGGAGTCTGTCCTTTATATCTCTCACAGAGCGACACTGGTTGGCTCTATGATAGCCCTTGCCACTCTTAGAGCAAAGAGTGAGGGCCCCCCCTTTTATCTGGAGCTCTGCAATCTCTCTTAAGATGCCCAGGCTTCCCGCAGTTAAAACATGTCCTCCGATCATTTCTGCCCATGGAGCGTTTTTTAGACTGGAGGATGGCAGCTGCTAAGCCTGCATTGGTGAGAGGTCCCCCCGAGCTCCCGACAAACCCTGAGCCAGTCTTGTAAGCCTTTGTTCTTTCTTGGGGCTATGGCTGCTTGGCACTCCTGTGTGGCTTGCTCGTAAATGAGCTGTTCTACCAGAGGTGTGGCTTGCTCCGAATCTCCAAAAATACGCCCTGCTGCCTCTATCATTCTGGCTACAAAATCTGAGAAGGACTCCTGGGGTCCTGTATGATCTTTGTTAGTTGTCCAGTGGCTTCCCCTGTTCGGGAGAGCGCCTTCCAGGCCTTAATAGCCATGGAGGAAATTTGGGCATAAGCTCCCCAGTGATAATTTGTTTGATCAGTGGTATATGCTCCCTGGCCTGTTAACAGGTCAAAAGTCCAATCCCTCTGTTCTGGGGTCAAGGCGGCAGCATTTGCTCGGGCTTGCGTTTGTGCAGCCTCTTGCCATAGAGCTCTCCATTCCATATATTTGCCCATGCTGGAGAGAGCAGCTTTTGCAATCATTTGCCAGTCAGCAGGAGTTAGTGCCATACTGGAAAGCCTATCTAACTGCACCAAGGTAAAATTAGCATTGGCTCCATATTTGCAGACCGACTCTGCCAATTCCTTGAGTTGATTATATTCTATGGGAGCATGAACCCGTCCTCCATTTTCTGTCTCAAACACTGGGAATGCCAACCGAAGCTTACGTTTCACTTTTTCTGGTACAAAAGAGGAACTCTGAGGGAGCGCCACATAAGTTGGGGGCGCCGTGGGCGCCGTAGGTGCTTTCTGTAAGGGGGAGGGGCTTTACTCTCCTCTCGTCAGGGTGATATCTTTCTTCCTCATACCTAGCCGCTCCCTCATCTAACTCAGCCTCCTCTTCTGTATCAAGAGTTTCTTTATCAGAAGTATCATGACTGGAGCTGTCCGAACTGTCGAGGTTCAGTGCTTCTAGCTCCTCCAAAGGATAAAGTCCACTCCCTTTTTCTTTTTTGGGGTTGAGAGGGACATCAGACTCCTTTGGGTTTGATGCTCCCTTACTGGGAGAGTGCTTTTCCTTTTCTTTCTTTTTTGGGACAATCTTTTTCTTGCGCGTGCCCAACCTCTCACTGCGTTCGTTTTCTGACGTGCTGTCCTGAACTCCCTCGAGAGTGACTTGTCCCTCACTCACAGCCTCCTTACAATTTTCATCCTCTAAGCAGTTCTTAACAAGTTTCCATATGGCCTTTGTCCCCAGTCTCAAATCTCTGTCCACGTGGTGGTGATCAAGGTCTTTCCCTAATTTGTTCCATGATGCAATAGTCAGGGAACCCGAACAGGCGTACCATGGGGCCACTCTGTCCACTTCCTTCACAAAACTTTTTAGGGTCTTGGTTCCAATTTTTATGCCATGTTGCCCTAGAACGGCCTCAACTGTGGGAATGACTGATTGTGATGATCCCATAGAGACTGCAGCTTATCTACGTCCGCCTTACAACCGCCAAGAAAATGAAAGTAAACACACCGCACCCTCGGCTTATCTACGTCCGTCTTACGGGCAGCGACTTGCACACAATGAGGCCTACACACCATTCCTTTATCTACAGGAGGTTTATGGTGGAGTCCCAGAGGGTGTTGCCGCTCATATACCTCTGACTTACAGACACCAACTGGGTCAACAAAAGCCACCACGGAAACAGATACCTAAGAGAACCAGGACGAGGACGACAAAGATCACAGCAAAGATCAGGCCAAACTGTTCAGAAACAGACATACCTCTCTGAACTTACCTCCCTGCAGTTCTGAATCCTCCTTGTATCCAAGGGGTCTCCGTAGGTGCTGACTATGTTGAAGTCTATCCCGGGTTTCGGCACCAGATGAGGTCCCGCGCTACCTCCCGCCAGCAGGAATGATGTGGCACACAGGATCCTTCTGCAGTAAAGCTTTAATGCGTCTTGAGAGGGAGAGCATCATCTTACAGAGCGAAGACCCCGAGTGGCAAAACCCCATCCCTTTTAAAGAGAATTGTCCTCTACCTCGGACATGTCGCTCCCTGATTGGTTGCAGCCCATCGGCCAAGTTGTCGTCACGGGGAAGGCAGAGCACAAGGAGTGGAAAACTACCCCGGCACATGCACAGATTACTTGTTGACTACTTAGAACACAGGATGTCAGCGCCATCTTGTAATGGCGAATGCGAGGGCGGTTCCTCACACCATTCCTATCTCCTTGTACTAAGGTCCAATCTAAGTGGATCAAGGAGCTCCACATAAACCCAGAGACACTGAAACTTATAGAGGAGAAGGTGGGGAAAAGCCTTGAAGATATGGGCACAGGGGTAAAATTCCTGAATAGAACAGCAATGGATTGTGCTGTAAGATCGAGGATTGACAAATGGGACCTCATGAAACTGCAAAGCTTATGTAAGGCAAAAGACACTGTCAATAAGACAAAAAGGCCTCCAACAGATTGGGAAAGGATCTTTACCTATCCTAAATCAGATAGGGTACTAATATCCAATATATATAAAGAACTCAAAAAGGTGGACTCCAGAAAATCAAATAACCCCATTAAAAAAAATCATTCTCAGAGCTAAACAAAGAATTCTCACCTGAGGAATACTGAATGGCTGAGAAACACTTGAAAAAAAATGTTCAACATCCTTAATCATCAGGGAAATGCAAATCAAAACAACCCTGAGATTCCATTTCACACCAGTCAGAATGGCTAAGATAAAAAATTCAGGTGATAGCAGATGCTGGCAAGGATGTGGAGAAAGAGGAACACTCCCCCTTTGTTGGTGGGATTGCAAACTTGTACAACAACTCTGGAAATCAGTTTGGTAAGAAAATTGGACATGGTACTACAGGCAGATCCCGCAACACCTATCCTGGGCATTTATCCAGAAGATGTTCCAACTAGTACAAAAGAAACATTCTCCACTATGTTCATAGCAACCTTATTTATAATAGCCAGATGCTGGAAAGAACCCATATACCCCTCAACAGAGGAATGGATACAAAAATTGTGGTACATATACGAAATGGAGTACTACTCAGTTATTAAAAAGAATGAATTTATGAAATTCCTAGGCAAATGGTTGGACCTGGAGGGCATTATCCTGAGTGAGGTAACCCAATCACAAAAGAACTCAAATGATATGTACTCACTGATAAGTGGATATTAGCCCAGAAACTTAGAATACCCAAGATATAAGGTACAATTTGTGAAACACATGAAACTCAAGAACAAAGACCAAAGTGCGGACACTTTGCCCCTTCTTAGAATTGGGAACAAAATACTCATGTAAAGAGTTACAGAGACAAAGTTTGGAGATGAGACAAAAGGATGGACCATCTAGAGACTGCCATATCCAGGGATCCATCCCATAATCAGCCTCCAAACACTAACACCATTGCATACACTAGCAAGGTTTTGCTGAAAGTACCCTGATATATCTGTCTCTTGTGAGGCTATGCAGGGGCCTAGCAAACACAGAAGTGGATGCTCACAGTCAGCTATTGGATGGATCACAGGGCCCCCAATGGAGGAACTAGAGAAAGTACCCAAGGAGCTAAGGGGATCTGCAACCCTATAGGTGGAACAACATTATGAACTAACCAGTACCCCAGAGCTCTTGACTCTAGCTGCATATGTATCAAAAGATGGCCTAGTCGGCCATCACTGGAAAGAGAGGCCCATTGGACTTGCATACTTTTTATGCCCCAGTACAGCGTAATGCCAGGGCCAAAAAGTGGGAGTGGGTGGTAGGGGAGTTGGGGGAGGGTATGGGGGACTTTTGGGATAGCATTGTAAATGTAAATGAGGAGAATACCTAATAAAATATATAAAAAATAATAACAACAATGAAAGGACTGTGTCTAAGCCCGGTACTTCTAAATTTTTAGTATCAAAGACAATGTATAATATTCACTCCCAGTCCCGAAGCCTAGGGAACTGAGGCAATGACTCTTCATACCTTCTTCAAGCTCAATATTGGCATTGAGATATTTTGAAGGGAGGTGGAAAAGTTAGAGAAAATGTGGGAGTTGGTTGGCCTTAAGAAGGCCACACTAATGATTATATTAGTCTCTAATGCCTGTGTCCTGACTGGATCTGGATGAAAAACCAAGACATCTGGTGTTCAGGCAGGTTAGTTCAGCATGTCTGATGATGAAGTTCTCCAAGGCTGTATATTCTGTAATATATAAATCTCAAAACAAAATTTTAGTATAATCAAGATAAACTTTTTGTATAATTCTCTGGAATCTAGTTCTTCAGGGGATTTCCATTTATCAAATCTTATCCATATAATTCTGGATGGTGTAAATGACTAAATTACCTTGTCCAAAACAACAAAGACAAAACCTTTTCCTCAAATCAGGATATCCTTCAGCAGGTAACCAGGAAAACCTGTAGTTTGCCCTCTGTCCCTGAGGAACAATAAAACAACCACAGTACTAAAAATCACACATACTTTAGCCCATTTAGGCCTTTCTAATTTGTCATGTCAGGATATTAACCCAAAATTCTCATGGAGCCCATGTTAGACAGAATATGAGTCTCCTGCAGACTTTATACCATCTTTAAAACAGCTGATTCACACTTCTATTTCCTTTTTCTTTTCTTTAAAATTTTCTCAATTTTTTAAGGAAAATGAGCAATCAGATTTACAAAGCCCAAATATTTCCTAAAATTTTTATTTCAAAATAAAATTTAGTTGTAAACAGTCAAGGAAAGGACATCTGGGTATTATGACAGTTTAGGAAGCACTTTTGTGCAACTTAGAGAAGATTCAAAATAAACAATAGTAGACTCTATAATTTATAGTGAAAGAACTGATGAAGAAAATAATAAACAATAAGATGCTATATGCCCAAAAAAGTATATATGTGCAAGAAACCAAAAAATGGTGCTTGCACAATGTCTTAGTTAGGGTTTCTATTCCTGCACAAACATCATGACCAAGAAGCAAGTTGTGGAGGAAAGGGTTTATTCGGCTTACACTTCCATACTGCTGTTCATCACCAAGGAAGTCAGGACTGGAACTCAAGCAGGTCAGAAAGCAGGAGCCGATGCAGAGGCCATGGAGGGATGTTCTTTACTGGCTTGCCTCCCCTGGCTTGCTCAGCCTGCTCTCTTATAGAACCCAAGACTACCAGCCCAGAGATGGTCCCACCCACAAGGGGCCTTTCCCCCTTGATTACTAATTGAGAAAATGCCTAAGAGTTGGATCTCATGGAGGCATTTCCTCAACTGAAGCTCCTTTCTCTGTGATAACCCCAGCTGTGTCAAGTTGACACAAAACTAGCCAGTACAATTGACCCCTTGTCAACTTGACACACAAACACATCACTAGTAAGCCTCAACCCTTACATTCTTATTCATCCCCAAGATCTAAATAACTTTAAAAGTCCCACAGTCTTTACATATTCTTAAAATTTCAATCTCTTTAAAATATCCATCTCTTTTAAAATCCAAAGTCTTTTTACTAAAAGTCTCTTAACTCTGGGCTCCACTAAAACAGTTTCTTCCTTCAAGAGGGAAAATATCAGCACAGCCACAATCAAAAACAAAAGTCAATCTCCAACCATCCAATGTCTGGGATCCAACTTAAGATCTTCTGGGCTCCTCCAAGGGCTTGGGTCACTTCTCCAGCCATGCCCTTTGTAGCACACGTGTCATCCTCTAGGCTCCAGATGCCTGTACTCCACTGCTGCTGCTGCTCTTGGTGGTCATCTCATGGTACTGGCATCTCCAAAACACTGCATGACCCCTTCAGTCCTGGGCCATCAATTGCAACTGAGGCTGGACTTTCACCAATGGCCTTCCATGGCCTCTCACAGTGCCAAGCCTCAGCTGCTCTGCTCAACTCCTTCATGCCTTCAAAACCAGTACCACCTAGGTGACCCTTACACATTACCAAGTCCAGCCACAGCACAAGATACAACTTTGGCTATATCTGGAACACAGCCACTGTGCTCTCAGAAAACACTTCCCAGAAGATGTCACCTCAATGATGCTGGTCTCTTCTTAATCACCGCTAATTTCTTAGCTCCAGCTAACCAGCATCAATAGTCCCAGTAATGCAAAGTTTTTGCTTTAGTAGTTCTGGTATCTTGTTAATCACAGCTGATTCTTCAGCCCCAGCTAACCAGAACTACAGAATCTTCACAATCAAAACAGCAATGGCCCTGAAAAGAGTCTTTAATTTTCCCTCTGAAATTTCACAAGCCAGGCCTCCATCTTCTGCAGTGTTCTCAACATTATCTTCCAAGCTCCTACAAAACATCTGACAGAGCTCTTAACAACGAATGGATCTTCAAGCCCAAAGTTCCAAAGTCCTTCCACAGACCTCCCCAAAACATGGTCAGGTTGTCACAGGAATACCCCCACTCTGCTGGTACCAATTTGTCTTAGTCAGGGTTTCTATTCCTGCACAAACATCATGACCAAGAAGCAAGTTGGGGAGGAAAGGGTTTATTCGGCTTACACTTCCATACTGCTGTTCATCACCAAGGAAGTCAGGACTGGAACTCAAGCAGGTCAGAAAGCAGGAGCCGATGCAGAGGCCATGGAGGGATGTTCTTTACTGGCTTGCCTCCCCTGGCTTGCTCAGCCTGCTCTCTTATAGAACCCAAGACTACCAGCCCAGAGATGGTCCCACCCACAAGGGGCCTTTCCCCCTTGATTACTAATTGAGAAAATGCCTTAGAGTTGGATCTCATGGAGGCATTTCCTCAACTGAAGCTCCTTTCTCTGTGATAACCCCAGCTGTGTCAAGTTGACACAAAACTAGCCAGTACACACAATGATAATGTAACTAGTAGCTGCCATTTTGATGTTTTCTCCTTCTGGTAACCAGACTGCCACAAGAGCAGAGACTAGAAGATAACTGATTGTTTGGATATGACCAGTGGTTGGATACAACACAGGTATAAAAACATCCAGAATATTACAGGCTGTGTACTTAAGGGCAAATCATAGTATAGTGCCTGTGAGTAAAATACTATTCATGTACTCTGGAGTGAACATCTTAAGGACATATCCCTACCACTCCATGAACAAGAGAACCATGGAAAACTATATGTGCTGTTGATTATAGCCATAGTCTCTCCAGTAGGAATGACTAAGACTATGTTATCTGTTTTCAAAGGTGGGAAACCGGGAAAGGGGATAACATTTGAAATGTAAATAAAGAAAATATCCAATAAAAATTATTTAAAAAAGGTTTACCATAAGTTGGCAGACTATTGTTCCCTACACAAAGCATCATATCCAGAACATTTTACCTGCAAACACTCATTTTTAAAATAACAGACAGGTACTCACTGATAAGTGGATATTAGCCCAGTAACTTAGAATACCCAAGATACAAGATACAAAGCACATGAAACTCAAGAAGAACAAAAACCAAAATGTGGCCACTTTGCCCCTTCTTAGAATTGGGAACAAAACACCCATGGAAGGAGTTACAGAGACAAAGTTTGGAGCTGATACCAAAGAATGGACCATCTGGAAACTGCCATATCCAGGGATCCATTCCATAATCAGCTGCCAAAGGCAGACACCATTGCATACACTAGCAAGATTTTGCTGAAAGGACCCTGATATAACTGTCTCTTGTGAGACTATGCCGGGGCCTAGCAAACACAGAAATGGATGCTTACAGTCAGCTATTGGATGGATCACAGGGCCCCCAATGGAGGAGAGAAAGTATCCAAGGAGCTAAAAGGATCTGCAACCCTATAGGTGGAACAAGAATATGAACTAACCAGTACCCCCCGGAGCTCATGTCTCTAGCTGATTTTGTATCAGAAGATGGCCTAGTAGGCCATCAGTGAAAAAAAGAGGCCCATTGGTTATGCAAACTTCATATGCCTCAGTACGGGAATGCCAGGGCCAAGAAGTGGGAGTGGGTGGGTAGGGGAGTGGGGTGGAGGGTAAAGAAGTTTGACTCCAGAGAACCAAATAACCCTATTAAAAATGGGGTACTGAGATAAACAAATAATTCTCAACTAAGGAATACAGAATAGCTGAGAAGCACCAAAAGAAATGTTTAACATACTTAGTCATCAGGGAAATGCAAATCAAAACAACCCTGAGATTCAACCTCATACCAGTCAGAATGGCTATGATCAAAACTCAGGTGACAGCAGATGCTGGCAAGGATGTGGAGAAAGAGGAGCACTACTCCATTGCTTGTGAGACTGAAAGCTGGTACAAACACTATGGAAATCAGTATAGTGGTTCCTCAGAAAATTGGACATATTATTGAAGACCTAGCAATGCCACTCATATACCCAGAAGATGCTCCAACATGTAATGAGGACACATGCACTACTATGTTCTTAGCATTCTTATTTATAATAGCCAAAAGCTAGAAAGAACCCAGATGTTTCTCAGTGGAGGAATGGATACAGACAATGTGATACATTTACATAATGGAGTACTACTCAATTATTAAAAAACAGTGAATTTATGAAAATCTTACAAATGGATGGAACTAGAAAATATCCTGAATGAGGTAACACAATCACAAAAGAAAAGACATGGTATGCACTCTCTGATAAGTAGGTATTATCCCAGAATCTCGGAATACCCAAGATACAATTCACAGACCACAGGAAGCTCAAAAAGAAGGAAGACAAAAGTGTGAATATTTGGGTCCTTCTCTGAAGGGAGAATAAAGTACCTATGGTACTAGTTAGAGCAAGTGTGGAGCAGAGACTGAAGGAATGGTCATCCTGAGACTGCCCCACCTGAGGATCCATCCCATATACTGTCACCTAACCCAGACACTATTGTGGATGCAAAGAAGTGCTTGCTTACAAACCTAATATAGCTATCTCCTGAGGGACTGACATATACAGAGGTGGATGCTCTCAGCCAACCATTAGACTGAGCACAGGAGCAAATAGAGAAAGGATACAAGGAGCTGAAGGGGCTTGCAGCCCCATAGGAGGAAGAAGAATATGAACAAACCAGTAACCCTTGAGCTCACAGAGACTAAACCACCAACCAATGAGTACACATGGAGGGACCCATGGCTCCTGTTGCATATGTTGCAGAGAATGGCCTTGTTGGTCATCAATGGAAGGATAGGCTCTTGATCCTGTAAAGGCTTGATATCCCAGTGTAGGGCAATGCCAGTGCCAAGAAGCTGTAGTGGGTAGTTTGGTAAGCAGGGGGAGGGAGGGTATAGGGAGTTTTTGGAGGGGAAATCAGGAAAGGGCATAATATTTGAAATGAAAATATAGAAAATATGTAATAACAAATAAAATAAAACAGTGTGTGAATGGCTTCAGGAAGACAGTCTTTTCCAGACACAAGGCATCAGTTACATGTGTGAACTATCTCTGAAATTTGAGAGTATGTACAATACCTGTGCAACCTAAAACCATAAAAAAGTCAGCATGAAATTTAGACATAGGCACAAAGTCCCACCCTAAGGGGAGAAAGAATTAATTTTCTTTTTTCTTTCTCGCTTTTAATTTAAATTATTTTATTTATTTACATTCCAGTCATTGCCCCCTCTCAGTACTCCTTAACCCAATTTTTTATCCCTTTCTCCTCCCCGTTACCTCCAAGAGGGTGATCTCATCTCCACCAGGCTGTCCCCTTCCCTGGGGCCTCAGGGCTCTTGAAGATTAAGCACATCTTCTCCCACTGAGGCCAGCCCAGGTAGACCTCTTCTTCATATGTGACAGGGGCTTCCGACCAGCTTGTGTATGCTCCTGGTTGGTGGCTCAGTCTCTAGGAGCTTGCTAGGGTCTGAGTTAGTTGACCTGGTCTTCCTATGGGGTTACTCTCCCTTTCAGCTTCTTTAATTCTTCCCCTAATTCAACCATAGGGATTCCCAGTTTCAGTTCAATGGCTGGGTATAAATATCTGCTTCTGTCTCAGTAAGAAGCTAGTAGGGCCTAGAGGACAGCCATGCCAGGCTCCTATCTGTAAGCACATCGTAACATCATAGTGTCAGAACTTGTTATCCCATGTTAGATGTATCTCAAGTTGGACCAGTCAATACACATCCTTTCCTTCAGTCTCTTTTCTACTTTTGTCTCCAAAGTTCTTAAAGATGGGATCAATTCTGGGTCACAAAATTTTGACTGTATATTAGTAATCCTATCTCTCTACTTGAGGCACTGTCTACCTATGGGAAGTGGAATCTTTTAGTTCCCTCTCCCCAGTTTTGGGCATTTTGTCTAAGCTCACATCCAATGGGTCCTGAGAGTGAATCACCTCTGGGTTCTCTGGCACTCTCTAGAGGGTCTCCCTACCTTCTACTTTCTGAGGCTGTTCATTTCCATTTATTCTCTTAGGCCTCTGGGCTTCTTTCCAGTCTGCTACCACACCATATATAATCCTGTTCCCCCTTTCCCTCTCCATGCCTTCTCCCTCACAGGTCCCTCCATTCTTCTCCCATGATTATTAACTTCCCCTTTCTAGTGGGGTTACCATTGGAAATGTAAATGAGGAAAATACCTAAAAAAGTTTAAAAAATAAAATAACAGACACATTGTTATATTAGACTGTTATCTTAGACTGAAAAATACTTACAAAACCTGGAGGTCCATATGGAAACCTGTCTTTTCAGGAAGAGCATACTAACATCATGCTTGAGTTTCAAAGACTTGCAGTCCTTTGCCACATATAGAAAGTGATACAAAAGATAATTGAGGGAAATGGAGAAAACATTTTCATCCCAACCAGGACGAAATACTAATGTTTGTGTGTGTGTGTGTGTTATACTATATTCTGATTCATTTACTTTTAATTTTTCAATAATTCATAAGTATTTTATTTTCTCAATTAACATGTGAACAACAGATTTCTTTATATACAAGCAAACTTAATTTTGATTGACCCCTCACCACCCCTATTTCTGCCCCATCTCCATGACTTCCTTTCCTTGCTAATACACTGCCACTCACAGCAGTATATTCTTCAACTTTACTATTTTATGTGTTCCACTAACCATCTCACTCATTTCCTTAAAGCCCATTTGTCCCTTTCTTAGACTCACTTTCTACTTTCTTGACCTTCAAACTCTTATACCCACAAATAAATGAACATATCTAAAAGCTAAACGTTAGGAGCCACATACAAAAAGGAATTGGAATATTTGTCTTTCAGAGCTGGAATTTTCTTGTATAAGATTTTCTAGTTCTAATACATTACTGAAAGTTCTATACTTTCATTTTTCTTCACAGCTAAACAAAATTTCATTTTATATATTATTTCATTTTCAATTTAACGTGAATGCTTAGATTTCAATTGTTTAGTTATTTTGTTTTACCTTACATCTCATTGAATTTAACATTTATGATAGTTTTTTTTCCTCTGTACCTCCTGTATAATATTCTCTTTATCATTAGCCATCCTTCCAATCCCAATCTTGCAAACATGTGTTGTCACCTGAGATTTTTATGTTAGACATTCTGATTGGTGTAAGGTAAAATCTCAGAGTTGTTTTGATTTGCATTTCCCTGATTACTAAGGACTTTGAACATTTCTTTAAGTGCTTCTCAGCCATTCAAGATTACTCTGTTGTGAATTCTCTGTTTAGTTCTATACTCCATTTTTTTTTTTTTTTTGATTGGGTTGTTTAAAAGGAGGCACCAGTGCCTGATACTATTGCTGATGCTATGGAGTGCTTACAGACAGGAGGCTGCCCTCTGAAAGGCCCAACAAGCAGCTGAAAGAGTCAGCTTACTTACACCCAACCAATGGACAGAAGTCAGGGACCCTTATAATGGAATTAGGAAAAAGCCAGAAGAACCTGAGGAGGAGGGTGACCCCATAGGAAGACCAGTAGTCACAACTAACCTGGACCTGCAATCCCCCTGGCCCCCAAGATCTCTCAGACACTGAGCCACCAACCAGACAGCATACACCACCTGAAATGAGGTCCCCTGATACATATACAGCAGAGAACTGCCTGTTCTGGCTTCAGTGAGGAAAGATACACCTAACCCTTTAGAAACTTGAGACCCCAGGGAGTGGGGAGGTCTGATCTGGTGAGGGTGGAGGTAGCATAGGGACATCCTCTTGGAGTTGGGGAAGGAGGTATGGGATGAGGAATAGCCAGAGGGCAGACAAGGAGGGGGATAACTACTGGACAGTAAAAAAGTTTGTTTAAAAATAATAATAATAAATGAAAAATGCTACCTATGAAAATGTGATATGTATTATTTTCACATTATTTTAATTATAATGTAGTTTCATTATATTGTACATAGGTATAATTTTGAAATATACTAAGTGGGAAAATCAATATAAAATGATATAATCCACCCATTTTGCTTTTAATGCAAACTAATATTTTACCACATATCTTAAGTATCTTTCTGTGAAATAAAACATATAATTATTAATATACTCATTCTTCCTAAAGTTTTTAATTCTGGATTTATATTCTTAAGGCAAATTTTAACTGCAGTTTCCTTAATTTTTAAAGTTTCTTATATAAATATATATTCACAGATATTTAAAAATAGTCCACAACTACTCTACAATGGCAAGAAAAGATAATAAATACATGTTTTTTGGTTAAATGATTTACCACATATGTTGTCATTTGTGTCTTTTGAAAATGCATTGCTTTGTATTCCAAGTGTGTAAAAGTCACGGTTAAGTCATTTCTTTTGTTTTAACCAACAGTTGATTTCCATTTATTTCCAAAATATATTGTAAGAAGCATTTTGAGTGTGTTACTTGCTTGCGTGTAGAGAATATTAAACATGTGGGTAGTATGACTGGGTCATAAAACATAAACTTCTTCAAAATTAAAAAAAAAAAAGATACCTATCTTATGTGTCTATCCATAGCTTTTTAGGTTATATTTTAAGCACCATTTTTAAAGAGATTCAAGTTTTTATTTTTTTTTTATCAAATATTTCAACAAGGAGGAAATTTATGAAAAAATAATTTTAGATTTTTTGCTTTAATTTTCAAAATCATAATTATTTCCTAAAGGCTATATCCAGATTTTGTATTAAAATTAAAGACATATTTTATATTATAAAGTAATTGTTGAAGCTGCCCCGAGCAGCCTGCTATTGCAATGGAACCTCCATTCTCTTACAACCTCTACTCTAACCTTCATCAGACCTGTTTATCCTGAATCATAAAGGTAAGGTTCTCTTTCCCCATCTTCACTTCTAGATGAGACTTCTGGGGTAACCCAAGCTGCCATGAACAATCTGATCTCCCAGGGGTACCTACATTCTCCCACCACCTCTCTTCTGACCTCTATGAAAACTGTTGAGCCTGAGCTATACAGGCTAGCTTCCCTTCCCCTACTTATCTTCCCAGGTTGCTGAGACCTTGTGACAAAATAAGTTACCCTAAAGAGCCTATTATGAAAGGGGGACCACCATTCTCCTCCTACTTCCTCCCTTACCTTCATCAAACATTCAGATACTGTAACATGCAGGTAAGCTTACCTTCCACCATCCATTTTCTCTGTTGCTGTGCCCCCTGGGCCAAGTCAAGCTGCCCTGAGCTGCCTGCTAGCCAAGAGTACTTCCATTCTCCTGTCACATCTCTGCTCATCTTCAATGGATCTGTGGGTCCTGTATAATACAGACCTCCAAATCCTGAGAGATACAGACCTGCAGATTCAGAAACATACAATCCAAGGATACCCATTAGAGGTCTGCAACACCAGGACCATTGAGGTTAACGCACGTCCCAATAACTAATAGAACAGGAACTTCCAGAGACCAAAGCCGTCCAGGTGGTTAAAACCATCCAGGACCCTCCATAGAACTGAACATTAACCAGGGTACTCTGACATGTTCAAAGCAAACCCACCTTTTAACAGTAAGTCTTACACGCGTTCTCGACCGGCCAGGAAAGACGCAGCAAACCAGAATCTTCTGCGGCAAAACTTTATTGCTTACATCTTCAGGAGCAAGAGTGCAAGAGCTCTATTGCTTACATCTTTAGGAGCCAGAGCGCAAGAGTGCAAGAGAGCAAGAGCTTTATTGCTTACATCTTCAGGAGCAAGAAGCAAGAGCCAGAGCAAGAGAGAGGGCAAGAGCGCAAGAGCGCAAGAGCTTTATTGCTTACATCTTTAGGAGCAAGAGAGCAAGAGTGCAAGAGCAAGAGCAAGAGTGCAAGAGCAAGAGCTCTATTGCTTACATCTTTAGGAGCCAGAGAGCAAGAGAGCAAGAGCTCTATTGCTTACATCTTTAGGAGCCAGAGTGCAAGAGCAAGAGTGCAAGAGAGCATGGCGAAACCCCGTCCCCTTTAAGGAGAATTATCCTCCGCCTAGAACGTGTCACTCCCTGATTGGCTGCAGCCCATCGGCTGAGTTGTCGTCACGGGGAAGGCAGAGCACATGGGGTAGAGAACTACCCTTGGCACATGCGCAGATTATTTGTTTACCACTTAGAACACAGGATGCCAGCGCCATCTTGCAACGGTGAATGTGAGGGCGGCTCCCCACAAGTAAGCCCTGGATACCCTACCACCACTGAAGCACAAGAAAATGACTTTAAATCTAATCTTATAAAGATGATAGAAGCTTATAAAGAGGAAATGAACAAATTCCTTAAACAAATACATGAAAATACAATCCAACAGGTAGACATTTCTAAAGAGTAAACAAACCCCTTAAATAAATACAGGAAAATACAATTAAACAGGCAATAGAAATGAACAATATTGTTCAAGACCTGAAAATGGAATTAGAAACTATAAAGAAAAAAAAACCAAACTGAAGGAATCCTGAAGATGGAAAACCTAAGGAAGAGAACAGAAACAACAGATGCAAAGATCACCAAAAGAATTCAGGAGATAGAACAAAACATCTTAGATGTAGAAGATACAGTAAAAGAAATTGTTATATCAGTCAAAGAAAATGTTAAATCTAAACAATTCCTGACACTTACTATGCAATAAATCTGGGATACCATGAAAAGACCTAACCTAAGAATAATAGGAATAGAAGAAGGTAGAAAAATCACACCTGGAGGCAGAAAATATATTTTTAACAAAATCATAGAAGAAAACGGAAAACTTCCCAACCTAAAGAAAGAGAGGTCTTAAACATATAAAAAGTGTATAGAACACCAGTTAGACTGAGCCAGAAAAGAAAATCAGAATCAAAGCAAAAATCTACATAAAAAGAAAAAAATATTAAAAGTTGCAAGGAGAAAAGGCCAGGTAACATACAAAGGCAGATCTATCAGAATTACACTAGACGTCACAACAGAGAGTCTAAAAGCTAGAAAGTCCTGGACAGATATCTTGCAACCTATAAAAAAAACACAGATGCCTTACTAGACTACTATAGCCAGCAAAACTCTCAATCACTGTAAATAGACAAAAGCAAACAAACAAACAAACAAACAAAACAAGATATTTAAAGGCAAACCTAAATTAAAACAGTATCTATTCACAAATTCAGCTGTAGAGAAAATACTACAAAGAAAATCAAAATCAAGAAGGATACCTACATCTAAGAAAAACACAGGAAATAAGTCGACAGTAAAAACAAGGGAAGCATGCATAAACACACAAAAACTGACACCACCAACATAAAAATAACAGGAAATAATCACTGTTCATTAAAATCTCTCAACAGCAATGAACTCAATTCCCCAATAAAAAAGACACATGCTAACAGAATGGATGCCAAAACAGTATCCATCATTTTGCTGCATACAGAAGCAGACCTCAGCAATAAACACAGAGATTACCTCAGAGTAAAGGAATATGGGGACAAAGTATGCAGCAGAGACTGGAGGAAAGGCCATCCAGAGACTGCCCCACCTGGGGATCCATCCCATATACAGTTACCAAACCCAGGCACTATTGTGGATGACAAAAAGTGCTTGATGACAGGAGCCTCTTACAGCTATCTCCTGAGAGGCTCTGCCAGACTGACAAATACAGAGGTAGATGCTCACAGAAAACCATTGGACTGAGCGCCGGGTCCCCAATGGAGGAGTTAGAGAAAGGACCCAAGGAGCTAAAGGGGTTTGCAACCTCATAGGAAGAACAACAATATCAACCAACCAGACTTTCCAGAGCTCCCAGGGACTAAAACACCAACCAGAGAGTACACATGGAAGGACCTATGACTCCAGCTGCATATGTAGCAGAGCATGGCATTATTTGTCATCAATTGGAGAAGAGGCCCTTGGTCCTGTGAAGGCTAGATTCCCCAGTGTAGGAGAATGCCAGGGTGGTGAGGTGAGAGTTGGTGGGTGGGGGAAGGAGCATCATCCTAGAATCAGGGTGAGGAGGGATTGGATGGGGATTTCAGAGGGAAAACTGGGAATGGGATAACATTTGAAATGTAAATACATAAAAAATACAATTAAAAAAATAGGAAAAAAAGATGCAAACTATCCAAGTATTAAGCTGAAGTTGACATTCTAATACATAAAACAATAGACTTTCAGCCAAAATTTATCAAAAGAGTCAGGGATATTACTTCATACTCATCATCACCAAGATGATATCTCAATTATGAACATCTATTCCCCAAACAAAAGGGGCACCCACATTTGTAAAAGAAACATTGCTAAAGCTTAAATTTCATATCCAACCCTACATATTAAATGTGGGAGACTTTTACACTATCACCAATTGACAGGCCATCCAAATAAAAAGAAACAGAGAAATAATATACTAAGTGACATTATGAATACAATGGATCTAACAGACATCTATTCAATATTTCATCCAAACAGAAAATAATATATCTTCTTCTCAGCACCTCATGACTCCTTCTCCAAAACTGATTTCAGAGTCAGACACAAAGCAAACCTTAATAGATACACGTGAACTGAAATAACTCCTTGTATCTTATAAGACCACTAAGGATTAAAACTGGACTTCAACAACAGTAGATACACCAGAAAACATATACCTCAAGGAAATTGAACAGATATCTACTCGGTGATCTCTGGGTCAGGAAAGAAATAAAGAAAGAAACTGAAGTCTTTCTAGAATACAATTAAAATGAAGACACAATGTACCCAAAGTTAAGGGACACAATGAAAGCAGTGCTAAGATTAAAGTTCACAGCACTAAATTCCTACATAAAGAAAATAAAATTTCTCATACAAGCACTTTAAAACTATAACTGAACGCTCTAGAAAAAAAAAAAAAAAAAAAACCAAAAAAACCCAAAAAACAAAAAAACCAAAAAAACAAAAAAACAAGCACACCGAAGAGGAGTAGAAGGCAAAAAATAATCAAAATTATGGCTGAAATCAATCATTTAATAATAAAGACAATAATAAAATGAATTAACAAAGCAAGAGCTGGTGCTTTGAGAAAATCAACAAGAAAGACAAACCCTTAGCCAAAGTAATCAAAGGGCAGAGAGTATCCAAACAAACATTAGGACTTACTTCTCAAGCCTGCACTCCACAAAATTGGAAAATCTCAATGAAATGGATGATTATCTAGACAGGTAAAACTTAGCAAAGTTAAGTCAAGATCATGTAAACTATTTAAACAGCCCTATACCTCATAGATGAAAGAAGGAGTCATCTAAAGTCTCCTAGCCCCCCATCCCCCAAAATGTACTAAGCCAAGAGCCACATAGTTTTAGTGCAACATTCTACCAGACTTTCAAAGAATAATACTACTCAAACTTTTCCATTTAATAGAAACAGAAGGAACACTGACAAACTAATTTTTTGACATCACAGTTACCCTGATAGCTAAACCACACAAATACTCAAAGAAAGAGTATTTCAGAGCACTTTTTCTTATAAAAGTTGATGCAAAAATACATAATAAAATACTCAAAAACCAAATCCAAGAACACATATAAAACACCTGTTCTGATCAACCAGGTTTCATGAAAGGGATCCAGGGATGTTTCAGCATATGAAAATCCATCACCATAATCCACCATATTAAAAAATCTAAAAAAAAAAAGTCAGCTGATTATATCATTAGATGCTTAAAAAGCCTTTAACAACATTCAACACCTTTCATGTTAAGAGAAATCCAGAGATACAAGGCATAACATCCTAAACATAATCCAAGCATTGTACAGCAAAAGTTACTTGGAGGATACATGATCTTTGGAGGGTATAAATAGGACTCAACAGACAGCGCAAAAGACTGAGCTTGTCTTGCTTATAGAGCTAGCTGTGCAAAACTTGTGGGTCTCAAATCTTGACTGATCTTCACTTCGGTGAAAGAGGCACAGTGAAGAATTTCTCCTGATGCTCTTCCTTGTCTCTCCTGCTGATTCATACCTAGGCTGAGGCCTGGCTCTCTCTGCTACATCATGCCACCACTGCTAATTTGTGTTTGCTGTCCCGACTCTACTGAACGAAACTGCTCATACATCCATGAAATATTTACAAGTGGATTGAGCTGTCAATGATACCTGTGAACTGAACTGCTGATTTCCAGCCAACAGTGTTGGGAGCTGCTCCAAAGAACCTTTTTAAACAGGTGAACTTCCACACCACCCCCAGCATCCTTTCTTTTCCTCTACCTCTGGTGGGTGGGGGGCTCCAAGGGATGTTAAAGCATTTAAGAATTATCATTAAAAATAGGTTTTGAAAAAAATTAAGTTACACAAGTGAATCAAGGATCTCAACAGAAAACCATGTATCCTAAATCTCATAGAAGAGAAAGTGGGAAATACCCTTGAATGCATTGGTACAAAAGATAATTTCCTTAACAGAACACTAATGACTCAGTCACTAGGATCACCAATTGATAAATGGGACCTCATGTAACTGTAAAGCTTCTGTAAGGCAAAAGATACTGTCAATAGGACAAAATGGCAGCCTACACATTGGGAAAGAATCTCCACCACCCTATATCTGACAGAGGGTTAAAGAACTCAAGAAGTTAAACACCAACAATCCATGTAATCCAATTAAAACCTGGGACACAGGCATAAACAAAAATTTCCAACAGAAGAATCTCAAATGGCTGAGAAGCACTTAAAGAAATGTTTAAAGTCATTAAGTCATCAGAGAAATGCTAATCAAAACAACTCTGAGATTCCATGTCATACCCATCAAATTGCCTAAGATTAAAAAAAAAAAAAAAAAAAAAAAAAAAAAAAAAAAAAAAAAAAAAAAACCTTAGAGGCAGGCTGATTTCTGAGTTCGGGGACAGCCTGGTCTACAAAGTGAGTTCCAGGACAGCCAGGGCTATACAGAGAAACCCTGCCTCAAAAGAAAAAACAAACAAACAAACAGACAAAACAAACAAAAATCCTCAAGAGGTAGCCCATGCTGCTGAGGATGTGGAAGAAGTACAAACTTGTACATCAACTTTGGAAATCATTTTGGAATTTTCTAAGAAATGTGCTAGTAGTTTTCTTCATGATCCAGATATACTAATCCTGGTTATATACCCAATGATGCTTCACCATCCCCTAAATATACTGGCTTGAACTATGTTCATAGTAGCTTTATTTATAATAGCTCAAAATAGTAATCAATCTAAATGTCCCTCAACTGATGAATGGGAAAACAAATGTGGTATATCTACATAATGGAATACTATTCATCTATAAAAAACAAAGACCAAATGGACATACATGGTATGTGTTCATAAGTGGTTATTAGCCATAAAATACAGGATACCGACACCATATTCTTCAAACCTAAAAAGGCCTGACAGGAAGGAAAGCATCAGCAAGGATTCTTGAGTCTCAATTGAAATGGGAAGTGAAATGGTCGTGGAAGGCAGATGGTGGGAGGGAACTACGTAGGAGAGTGGATTGGGAGGAAGGTTGTAGAGTTTGGGGTCACATGTAGGCAGAGGCAGCATGGATGTCCAGATGACCAAGGCAATGAATCAATACCTGCAACTGACTGGGGGAGGAGGGAGAGGGCATCTCCAGGAAGAGATGGATATGGGATAGAGGAGGTGCTCAAGTATCAATGGGGGTATCCTCAGCTTTGACTCACAGCATTGGGCATGTGGAACATGGAGAGGTTCTCTCCTGTTGTCAAGCAGGATCCTGGGTGGACAATCAGTAGGGATACCAACAGACCCACATAACTTTTGACCCCAGACTAACACTGTGTACAGGAAAGGCAGGTATGGAGCAGAGACTGAGGAAACATCCAACCAAAATCCCATCTGATTTATGATATTCCATAGGCAAGCACCAATCCCTGACACTATTAGTGATACTCTTGCTATGCTTGCAGGCAGGAGTCTAGCATGGCTCTCCTCTGAGAGGCTCCACCTACTAACCAACTGACTGATTTAGACACCCAGAGCCAAACAGTGGATGAGGCTTGGGAACACTTATAGAAAATAAGGAGGAAGGATTGCTAGTCCTAAGGGAATAGGAACCTCACAGGAAGATGAACAGAATCAAGTAACTTGGACCCTTGGGGATCTCAGAGATTGAACCACCAACCAAAGAACATACTAGCATTGGACATAGACCACCCTACCCATATGTAGCAGATATGCAGCTTGGCCCACATGTGGGGCCCGGACAACTGGAAGAGGTGCTATTCCAAAAGCTGTTGCTTGTTCTACTAGCTGGGCTGTCTTGTCTGGCCTCATTGGGAGAGAATATGCCTAGCCTAGCCAGGACTTAAAGTGCCAGAGTTGGGGTATACCCAGGGGAGACCAGAGGATAAAAAGGAGAACAGGGAGTATTGTGGGAACAGGCAACTGGGAAGGAGAGTGAACAGTATGTAAATTGAATAAGTAAAAAATAAATAAATCAAAAAGAAGAAAATAACTTCCCACAAATCCATAATTTTTACTAAGGAACTAACATGTTAATAATTTATTAATAATAAAATATAGGTACCTTCTTATTTGATTATGAGGTAATATTTAGCTCTTGAAAAACAATCAGAATACCAATATCAAAAGAATAAAACAACTTTATTGTTCTTCTAAATGAACAGAGTGCAGAAAACACAGTGATTACCCACCAAAACTGCATGTTTCTTTTTTTCTTTCCCTTTGTGATCACGCTTATTTTGGTTCACATTAGTATAAACCTTGTCAGACAGCTGTATCTGATCAAATTCCCCCCCCCCCCCTTAGGTTAAAGTCTTTATTTTATTTTTTTATATATTTTTATTAGGTATTCATTTCATTTACATTTCCAATGCTATCCCAAAATTCCCCCATAAGTTCCCACACACACTCCCCCACCCACCCACCCACCCACTCCCACTTCTTGGGCCTGGCATTCCCCTGTACTGAGGCATATAAAGTTTGCACAACCAATGGGACTCTCTTTCCACTGATGGCCAGCTAAGCCATCTTCTGATACATATGCAGGGAGAGACACAAGCTCAGGGAGGTACTGGTTAGTTCATATTGTTGTTCTACCTATAGGGTTGCAGATCCCCCCAGCTCCTTGGGTACTTTCTCTAGCTCCTCCTTTGGGGGCCCTGTGATTCATCCAATAGCTGACTGTGAGCATCCACTTCTGTGTTTGCTAGGCCCCGGCATAGCCTCACAAGAGACAAATATATCAGGGTCCTTTCAACAAAATCTTGCTAGTGTATGCAATGGGATCACTGTTTGGAAGCTGATTATGGGATGGATCCCTGGATATGGCAGTCTCTAGATGGTCCATCCTTTGGTATCAGCTCAAAACTTTGTCTCTGTAACTCTTTCCATGGGTGCTTTGTTCCCAATTTTAAGAAGGGGCAAAGTTCATAATGTTGTTGCACCTACAGGGTTGCAGATCTCTTTAGCTCCTTGGATACTTTCTCTAGCTCCTTCATTGTGGGCCCTGTGATCCATTCAATAGCTGACTGTGAGCATCCACTTATGTGTTTGCTAGGCCCCTGCCTAGTCTCACAAGAGACAGCTATATCTGGGTCCTTTCAGCAAAATCTTGCTAGTGTATGCAGTGGTGTCAGCGTTTGGAAGCGGATTATGGGACACACAAACTTTATATGCCCCAGTACAGGGGAACGCCAGGGCCAAAATAATGAGAATGGGTGGGTAGGGAAGTGGGGGACTTTTGGGATAGCATTGGAAATGTCATTGAGGAAAATACGTAATAAAAATAAAAAGAATACTGATGAAATAAAAAAAAAGGGGGGGGGGCAAAGTGTCCACACTTTGGACTTCATTCTTCCTGAATTTCATGTGTTTCACAAATTGTATCTTATATCTTGGTTATTCTAAGTTTCTGTGCTAATGTCCACTTATCAGTTTGATCAAATTCTATATTCATTCACTGGCTCAAAACAGTATTATGGGCAGAGAAATCTACAAATTCTGATGTTGAGAATCTACAAAGTTCATGTTTAAGCCCAAATAATTGCTTTGCAACCTGAATATTCTTTAATTTTTAAAAGAATTTTGATAGCACAAATGGACTCTTGTACAGTGTGGCATATAGTTTGAATCTTTTAAGAGGTCCTTAAGCATTTACATCTAGCTCTCTTGTTTAGTTCCCATTGTAATAAGTGCTTTCCACTGTAGTATAACATCACTTGCTGTTATAATAGACCTGCAGGGAATGTCAAAGTGATGGATACAGCTTTGTTACATGGGGATATTACCAAGGAGTACCGTGTCAGAAAACTGAAAATTTTCCTTACCTTTATAGGCTTATGATTTTAACTTAATAGTGTTAAAATATAAGTAGTTTCTCTTTAATTTCTTTCTGGAAATATAACTCATCTTGACAGTATTTCATTTTGCTTGTCACAAAAAAAAAAAAACAGACAAACAAACAAACAAAAAAAGAAAAAGAAACCCTCTGCTGAGTTCTAGTGAAAGTGTTTTACCATTATAAAACATTCTCAAATAGCAGCAATACAACAATTAAGTAGCTGCCGTTTTAGAGTAAAACAATTTTGCCCAAGGTCATGTACTCACTGTACCACATGGCATCATAATGCAATGGCCTCGAGGTTTGTTGATATTTTAATAACAACTTAGTCTCATAAAGGTCTGCAAATACATTTCTATTCAGAGTTGGATGGTTGAAATCATATATTGTATCAATAATGTAGTACTTTTAAATATAATATCCATAGGCTGCTATCGACTTTTTTATGTTCCATATTTGGATATAACTTTTGTGCAAGGTAGTATATTTTAGTTTAACTCTGTAAATTCAACAGGTTAAAGAAAGAAAAGTTGAAATTTCCCTTTCTCCATCAATGCTTGTCAAATTCTGGTTAAACAGGCAACTATTTTATACATTATTAAGAATAATTTTAGGAGGCTCTTTAGATGGATCGGTTGTGAAAATGATTTCTACAGAGATATTACAACCTGAATTTTTACCTCTAACACTCGTGTGAGAAATGAAAACAAAAGCCAGGCATGGTTATCCTTTGACCAGCTTCCCTAACTCATTGCTGAGCCATGTTTGCTGAGACCCTGTATCCAGGAAGTATTTTTGGCTGAGGAAGACACTATAATATCAGTGTATAGACTCTAAATGCCCACAAGTGTACCTGACTGTTCATATATACATATGCCAATGAACATGTACATACATAAAGAATACATTTTGAAGTAAAATTTAAACATTATTAAATTCAAAATATACCACAATGCAGAATTAAAATCCTTTACTAGAATCATTCTGGTTTTCTTTCTTCTTTTGTGCAGAAGAAAAGGAATAAGCTGTTATGTGGTTCCATAAGATCATAATCATTAGTGCTAATGTAAAGTTGGCTGTGGGACTGATCAATGGGCCTTTCTCAAGAAGCTAGAGGTTGTGTGGAAGCAAATGTGACTGTACTGAAGAGATGGATCTTATTTTATGCAAAAATCTTCCTTGTATTTTTATCTAAAATTGACTAATATTATTTACCGGATTGTCTAATATATTCTAGATGACCTGATACAAATCTTAGACAAACATGTTTGTCTCAATTTAGAGTTCTTCAGATAGTAACTTCTAGCCAAGTCCTTGCTACTTAAAGTTACAATTACTTCTTGATGTGTTGTTGCTGTTCTGTGTGGTTTTGATACTGGGTCTTACTGTGTAGCCCTTACTGGCATATAACTCACTTTGTTAACCAGGAAAACCTTGAACTCATAAGATGCACCTGCCTCAACTTCCCCAGTGAACTACCATGCCCAGCCAATGGTGCTTTTGTTTTAATTTTATTTTTTGAAATGTGTTTGCTCTTATCAATTTTATTCTGTTTCTTCTTGTTCAGAATTCACATCTATACATTCTTCCCTCAGGTAATTCCCTTCTCCAATCTAGTTTCTACATTCAAACTATTTTTTAAAGTACACCTTTTCCTATATCAAAACTATTTGTTCCTTTCCCATGTTATTGTAACAATTAAAGGTCCACTACCAAACCATTTAATTTTATATTTTGTTTTAATCTTAATTGATGTATGCCAGTGCCTTCTCTAATACTTTTAGCGAAGTTTACTGAGGTAAATTCTCTTCATTTTTTTTTTTTCTGCAGGCAGGAAGCTCACTGTGTTATACCAAGCTACTTTTTTAACTTGTGGCAACTTTCTAGCCTCTATCTGTCAACTGGAGGTATTACAGGCAAGTGTGATCACAGCTATCTAGAAGTACAAGTATTAATATGATCATTTTTCTTGTGTGCTGTATTCGTTTCTGTATCCTTACACACACACACACACACACACACAAATACACACACACACACACAATCAAAGAGAGAGAGAGAGATTTAGATTTTCTATACTTGAAGAGTAAAGTTTGCTAAAGTTGTGCTCTTGCAAGATTAACTGCTAAAGAACAATCATACAGTGCTTGAAAAGATGTCAATTAATGGACTTTAAAGTTATTCTATTATATCAAGAGGAGTGGGAGGGTTGGTTAATTTTTTTTTTTTTTTTTTTTTTTTACTGGCTCTTAGTTAGCAATACTTTTAGAAAGGTCTTTAAAGGGGAAACAAAGTGTAATTAGCCTTTAAACCAAGCTGGGATATTTCTTTTTGAGCACCATTTAATCACTACTAGCCATCCCAATTAAGCAGAATTACCATCCCAATTAAACAGCGATCATTGTTGTTAATTAGTATTAATTCAGTAACTTGGGAAATGTCTCATTTAAGTGGACTTCTTAATTAAGTCTCAATTAGATTGAATGCATTATATTAGAAATGATGATCAAATACTCTGCATTGTTTGGCAATTATAAACCAATAGCCTTAAAACTTAGCCTTTCATCCAATATATTTTGGAGGCCCTTTATGTATCAAAATGAGCTGAGAGAATGCTACTGGTATTATTGCTGATTCTCCCTTTTATGAATTTCCATAAATGTATAGAGTAGTTTGATTTTGCAATTGAAGTAGAAGAACATATTCAGAAACAATAAAATAGAAACATTTTATCAATGTCTAGAACTTTATATGGGAGCATTCTACAATTATAACTAAGAAAGTTGCTTTATAGGTACTCACTTCTAAATAACTGCTATGCTAAACTAACTCAGCACAGTCATATTATTATTACACTTCTATATTTTTAAAATTTTTTCTGCTTAGAAGTATATTAGTCAATGTGACAAACATAACTAATCTTAAATAATTGAGATGAGTTACTTAAAAGTTCAAGCAATAAGTCAATCAATATAGAAATATAGCATATTTATTTTCAAATATTTAGCATCTTTACAAGATATATCAATGTCTTATGTTATGCATTTAAATGTACACCATCACATAGATTTTTGATAAAAGTCTTTAGCTCACTACTGAATTACTAATTGTTCCTATAATGCCAAGTGTTATGCAGACTACAAAATGCTCTGTGACACAGCAATGATCTGGACCTTGCTTTGAAGTCTTTAGTTAATTCTTTGGATTAAATGTTTGCTTCTCCACAAAATTCATGCCTTACATTGTAATCAGTGTGATGGTATTAGAAGTTAAGATCTTTTGGTAATGTCTGGATTATGATGGTTTCATTTTCATGGATGGCTTTAATTCCTATGTAAATAAGACCTGAGAATGTGTTTTCATTCTGTTGCTGACAGCCTTATCTTAGAGAGAAATCCATTTTGTGTTTAATAGCTTTCCAACCTGTGGCACTTAGCTTTTTATTTATTTTTTTTCTGTGACATGGTACCATAATTAAGCAACTTCTAAAATTTTTTATTCGTACTTACATTATCTAAAGAGCAGTTTAAGGCTGTCATGACAGGGAGAATGGAAGCACGAAGATAGGCATGATACTGTAGCACCAGCTGAGAATTTGTGTCTTGATTCACAAGCATAAGGCACAGAGAGCTAACTGGGAATGGCTTGGACTTTGGAACTTCAAAACTCACACCTAGTGACACACATCTATGCCAATAAGGCCATACTTCCTAATCTTTCCCAAAGAATTTTACCAGCTAGGGACCATGAATTCATAAACATGCATATATGGGTGTCATTCTAATTCAAAGCACATCTTTCTACACTGTGGACTCCATAGACATTGTGACATAGATTTATAGCCATGCTATAGTGAAAAAGTGATTTAGTTCACCTTCAAAAGTCCTCACAGACTTTCACAGTCTCAATACAGTTTATATATTCAAAGTCTCTTCAGACACCTAAAGCAATCTCTTAAGTGTAAACCCCTGTAAAAATCAAAAAAGCAAATTACATTCTTCCAACGTACTATGGCATAGAACATACAATACCATTCCAAAATGTTGGAATATGGGGTATAGATAAGAAATACTGGACCAATGTAAAACTGGAATCCAACAGGGCAAACTCTAAACCCAGTAGCTCTATTTCCAATGTCAACTTAGATGATTTAGATGGTTCTTCACTTCCAGCTTTTCTGAGTGCAACAATTTCTCTCTTGGACTACTTCTACCCCATCAGCATCTCCATTTGGCAGACATCCTAAAGCTCTGACATCTCCAATGTCTTGGGGTCTTCAGCACAGTCCAGGCTTGACTTTCATATAATGGCCTCCCAGGGCATCTATGTAGGGACACTCCTGACAGATGTGTTGTGTCAGTAGATTTCCTTAACTACGAAGAAACATTCCACATCCCCTTTACTCTTCTACTGTTTGTTACTCAAAATACAGAAATATATGGCTTTTTTTCTTTTTCTATTGGATACTTTCTTTATTTATATTTCAAATGTTTTCTCCTTTCCCAGTCCCACACCCCAGAACCCCCCTATATCATCTCCCATGCCCCTGCTTCTAGGAAGGTGTTCCCCCACACACCCACACACTCCTGGCTCTACACCCTCACATTCCCCTACACTGGGGCACTGAGCATTCATAGGACCAAGGGCCTCTCTTCCCGTTGATGCCCAACAAGGCCATCCTCTGCTACATAAGCAGCTGGAACCATGGGTCCCTCCATGTGTATTCTTTGTTTCGTAGTTTACTCCCTGGGATTTCTGGGGTCTGGTTGGTTCATATTGTTGTTATTCCTATGGAGTTGTAAACTCCTTCAGCTCCTTCAGTCTTTTCCCTCACTGCTTCATTGGTTTCCCTGTGCTCATCCTGAGAGTTGGCTGCAAACATCCGCATTTGTATTGGTCAGGGTCTGGCAGAGCCTCTCAGGGGTCAACCATACCAGGCTCCTGTCAGCAAGTGTTTCTTGGTATCTGCAATAGTGTCTGGGTTTATTGTCTGCAGATGGAATGGGTCCCTAGGTGGGGCAGTTTCTGCATGGCCTTTCCTTCAGTCTCAACTCCACTCATTGTCCCTGATTTTTCTTTAGACAGGAGCAATTCTGGGTTAATATTTTTGAGATGAGTTGGTGGATGGCCTCATTCTTCAAATGGGGGCCATTTCTATCTATTGGATGTGGTCTCTACAGGTTCTCTCTCCCCTTTGATGGGTATTTCAGCTAATGTCATTCTTGTCTCGTCTATACTTAATAGATGACTTTTGATATCAAATTTAACAGCCTGATAGGTATGAAACCTGGCCTCTTCCTTGAGTTATATTTTCATAAGCTTTCATATTTGATGTTTTTGGGACAGGATAAATGTTTAGACCTTTGATTTCCTACAAATTACAGTATTACCAGGATGGGGTTTTACAATGAATGCATAACTCCTTTTTTTTTTTTTTTCAAATTCTTATTATGTCTTTCAGCAAAGACCATGACTCTGACATTAAATTTCTTGGTGCTCATTTGCTTTCCAAACTGTACATTTTGTATTAATGTTTTCCTTACTTTTTCTTTTTTTTTTTCTTTTTTTTTTCTGAAACAGGGTTTCTCTAAACAGAGAAACCTGCTGGCCTTGATCTCACTTTGTAGACCAGGCTGGCCTCGAACTCAGAAATTCGCATGCTTCTGCCTCCTGAGTGCCGGAATTAAAGGTGTGTGCCACTATGCCTGACTTACTTTCACTTTTCATTATAGATCTGTATAAGAATGATGACTAATATCTATGCAACTAGGTCAATATGAGCCTCTTTTAATACTTATCTGCCCAAGAAATTAGTTCTAAAGTTTAATTTATCTTCTGGAAAATATTTAGAACAAGGGCAAATCAGTCACACTCTTTGTCAAAATATTACAAGAATGGTCACTAGACCAGTTGCTAATATTCTTCCACTCTGAAAATTCTTAAGCTTCTATAGTGGGCTTCTATTGCCTACATTGTTCTCAGTACTACTGTATCCTAAGCTTCTACTAGGACAGCCAATTAACCCCATTTATAGTGCTCAATAGCTTTACTAGTCCAGAGTCTCAAAGTCTTCTAGATTCTTCCAAAAGATAGGATGATCAGGCCTGTTCAAATAATAGTCTATTCCCTGGTACCAATTTCTTTTGGGTTACTTTTCTACTGCTGTGCTATAGCAATGATCAAGGCAACCTAAAGAAGGAAGAGTTTAATTTCGGGGGTTACATTTTCAGAAGGATAGAATTCCTGACTATTATGGTAAAGAACATAGCATCAACCAGGCATGGCACTGGAGCAGTAGTTGGCAACATACAATTGTTAGCCCAGAAACTTAGTATAGCAAGATATACGGTACAATTTGCAAAACACATGAAACTGAAGAAATACGAAGACCAAAGTGTGGACACTTTGCCCCTTCTTAGAATTGGAAACAATCACCCATGGAAGGAGTTACAGAGACAAAGTTTGGAGCTGAGACAAAAGGATGGACCATCTAGAGACTGCCATATCCAGGGATCCATCCCATAATTAGCCTCCAAACGATGACACCATTGCATACACTAGCAAGCATTTGTTGCAAGGACCATGATATAGCTGTCTCTTGTGAGACTAGGCCGGGGCCTAGCAAACACAGAAGTGGATGCTCACAGTCAAATATTGGATGGATCACAGGGCACCCAATGGAGGATCTAGAGAAAGTATCCAAGGAGCTAAAGAGATCTGCAACCCTGTAGGTGCAACATTATGAACTAACCAGTACCCTGGAGCTCTTGACTCTAGCTGCATATGTATCAAAAGATGGCCTATTCGGCCATCACTGGAAAGAGAGGCCCATTGGTCAGGCAAACTTTATATGCCCCAGTACAAGGGAACGCCAGGGCCAAAAAATGGGAATGGGTGGGTAGGGGAGTGGGGGGGAGGGTGTGGGGGGACTTTTGGGATAGCATTGAAAATGTAATTGAGGAAAATATGTAATAAAATATATATATATATAATAAAATAAAAAAGAAGTGCAAGGCAGAGAGAGAGAAAGTGAGAAAGAGGAAGAGAGAGAGGAAAGGAGAAGACAGAGGGGAGGGTATAAGAGGGAGAGAGAGGGAGAGGGAAGGAGGGAGGGAGGGAGGGTGGGAGAAAGAGAGAGAGAGGGGAGAGAGAGAGAGAGAGAGAGAGAGAGAGAGAGAGAGAGAGAGAGAGAGAGAGAGAGAGAAAGTGAGTCTGAAGGGCATGGACTTCTAAAACTGAAATGATCACACCTAGTGAAACATTTCCTTCAAGATTGCTCATCACTCCTAAATAACTGCAAGAACTGTAGACCAAGTGTTCGAATGTATGAGCCTATTGAACAATTTTCATTCTAATCACCACAATATTATCCCAAGGATGAGCTGCCTTCTTTGTTGTCCAATAAAAATTGGTCAGCCTCGAAACAATATGTGCACAAAGAAGACAAAACAGCAAAAAAGCTGTACTTATAAATATTTGTGCATATACACATTTATATGCACATGTGTATCTCTTAGGGTTTAATAATAATAATTTTAAAAGATCCTATAATCTTATAATTCAGTAGACTTTTGAGAACAGTATTACCATGATGGGGTCTTACAATGAATGCATAACTCCCTTTTATCAACTTATTATGTCTTTCAGCAAACTTCATGGCTTTTAAGAGCACATAACTGGGGAAGGGGCTGGAGGGAAGAAACAGAAGGAGGAAAGTGTTGAAATTTTACTTCAATTAAACATATTTTTTCAAAAGTATTTTTATAGAAGAAATGATATGAGGAGATAAAAGTAATATAAATAAAAAAGGAAGAAGTCAATTAACACTTATTTGCAGAAGACCTAATTCTATACATAAGAGATCTTAAGGACTCTCCTAGAAAAATAGTATAAATAATAACCACTTTCAGAAGAAGTGGAAGGCTACAAAATTAGCACTCAAAATAAGTAGTCTTTGTACTTGCTAATGACATTCACATTGAGAAAGAAATAAAGGAAATACTCTGTCTCAGTTACTCAGTTACAAGGTACAAAACAAAAACAAAACAAAATATAAATAAATAAACAAAAACAAAAACAAAACCACAGTGACTAAGGTAATGTATAAAAGAAAGGGTTTCAAATAGAGTCCATGATAACTGAGCAACTGTATTGTGGCAGGAAGAACTATGAAATAACATCTGTTTTAAGCAGAAGGGAAAGAGACAGAGAGAAGGCACACTGGGATTGTTTGGAGTCTAGAAATCATCCAAATTCACCCTCAGTCACACAAATTCTCCAAAATTACCAAACCTCCTAATTATTCCAATATATTTTCAGCAACTGACACACATTCAAACATATGAGCTTATTCTTGTTTAAACCACTGCATAATTCATTCACACTACCCTTAAAGAAATTCTTGATTAAAACTAAACATGGAAGGGAACATCTTAAAAATAAATATTTAAGCCATTTCATAAAGGAATTTAAAATATGTTAGAAAATAGTATACTCCTTTAATCCCAGCACTTGGGAGGCAGAGGCAGGCAGATTTCTGAGTTCGAGGCCAGCCTGGTCTACAGAGTGAGTTCCAGGACAGCCAGGGCTACACAGAGAAACCCTGTCTCGAAAAAAAACAAAAAAAAAAAAAAACAAAAAAACAAAAAACAAAAACAAACAAAACAAAACAAAACAAAACAAACAAACAAACAAACAAAAACCACCCCCCCCCCAAAAAAAAAGGAATGGAGAATACAAAACAACGTGTGCTTCTATATTTTGAAATCAGCCTCATTCAATGTCTGTGCTCAGAATGACTCTCCACGGAGCTGTCACAGGCAGCATGTCCACAGTAGAGTACAGACCCATTTCCCCAATTAAATGGAGGTATTCTCATCCCCGTCCTTCACTCCAAGAGCTTGGAGGTTCCTGAGACAGGGAGGATCCTGGCCAGGATGGAAGAGCTGGAGTGACCCAGTCTGGGGAAGCAGGGTTAGCTCCCCTGAAGGCGAGCTTCATATTGCTGCCATAAACACCATGACCAGAAGCAACTTGTAAAGGGAAGGATACACTTGGCTTGCAGGTACTGATCAGAGCTGATGATGAGGGAACCCGGGCAGGAGCCTAATCAGAGGCCATGGAGGAGTACCAGTTACTGACATGTTCCTCATAACGTCTTCAGCTTGATTTCTTGTACCATCTGAAAAACTTATCCTACAGAGAGGCAACAACTTTTGCAATAGCCTGTGTTACAGTTGTTCAGGAACCAAATGAAGATTAAGCTGCACATCTGCTATATATGTGTGAGTGGCCTAGGTCCAGCCTTTGCATGTTCTTTGGTTGGTGTTTCAGACTCTGAGAGTCCCAAGGGTCCAAGTTAGTTGATCATGTTGGTCTTCCTGTGGAGTTCCATTGTGTAAATGAACAGCTGTTGGGAGCCGCCCTCACATTTGCCATTATAAGATGGCGCTGACAGCTGTGTTCTAAGTGGTAAACATAATCTGCACACGTGCAGGGGCAGTTTTCCCGCCATGTGTTCTGCCTTTCTCGTGATGACAACTGGGCCGATGGGCTGCAGCCAATCAGGGAGTAATACGTCCTAGGCGGAGGATAATTCTCCTTAAAAGGGACGGGGTTTTGCCATTCTTTTTCTCTCTCTTGCTCTTTCTCTTGCTTTCTTGTTCTTGTTCTTTTTCTTGCTTTCTTGTTCTTGTTCTCTCTCTTGCTCTTTCTCTTGCTTTCTTGTTCTTGTTCTTTTTCTCTTTCTTGCTCTTGTTCTTTTTCTTGCGCTTGCTTTCTTGTTCTTTTTCTCTCTCTTGCTTTCTTGTTTTCTCTCTCTTGCACTCTTGCTCCTGAAGATGTAAGCAATAAAGCTTTTGCCGCAGAAGATTCCGGTTTGTTGCGTCTTTCCTGGCCGGTCGCGAGAAAGCATGTAAGAAACAGCATTTTCTATATCCTTTCTTCTGTTATGGGACATCTGGGTTGATTCCAGCTTCTCACTCTCACAAAGAAGGCCGCTATGAGCATAGTAGAACACGTGCCCCTGTGGAAATATAGGGCAACTTTTGTGTATATCCCTAAGAGTAGTATTGCTGTGTGTTCAGATAGATCTATTTCCAATTTTCTGAGAAACCTCTAGATTGATTTCCAGAGGTGTTGTAACAGTTTGCAATCCCACCAGCAATGGAGGAGTGTTCTTCACTCTCCACATCCTCTCCAACATGTGTTGTCACCTGAGGTTTTGATTTTAGCAATTTTGATTGGTGTATGGAATCTCAGGGTTGTTTTGATTTGCATTTTTCTGATCACTAATGACTTTTAACATTTCTTGAGGTGCTTCTCAGCCATTCAAGATTCCTCTGTTGTAAAATCTCACTTTAGTTCTATACCCCATTTTTTATTGGTTTGTTTGTTTTTTCTTGGTTAGTTTCTGGTGTTCTTTATATATTTTGGATTAAACAAAGATAAACTTGAAGCAATCCCACTAAACTCAGGGACAAAACAAGGATGCCCACTCTCCCCACATCTATTCAATATAGTACTTGAAGTGCTAGCTAGAACAATAAGACAACAAAAAGATACAAAGGGGATACAAATTGTTAAAGAAGAAATAAGGGTATCACTGTTTGTAGATGATATGATAGTGTATATATGCAACCCCAAAATATCTACCAGAGAACTTATCCAGCTGATAAACAACTTCAGCAAAATTGCCAGATATAAAATTAACTCATATAAATCAGTAGACTTCCTTTATACAAAAGATAAACCAGCTGAAAAGAAATTAGGGGAGCAAATCAATCCCTTCACAATAGCCACAAGCAATATAA
The DNA here is from genome assembly GCF_000001635.26 of Mus musculus. Lineage (NCBI taxonomy): Eukaryota > Metazoa > Chordata > Mammalia > Rodentia > Muridae > Mus > Mus musculus. The sequence goes on from NC_000086.7 coordinate 115,892,138, forward strand.
AATATCTTAGGATAACACAAACCAAACAAGTGAAAGATCTGTATGACAATAACAATTCTCTCAAGAAATAAATTGAAGTAGATCTCAGAAATGGAGAAATCTCCCATGCTCATGGATTGGCAGAATTAACATAGTAAAAATGGCCATCCTATAAAAAGCAATCTATATATTTAATGCAATCCCCATCAAAATCCAACACAATTCTTCAAAGAAATGGAAAAAGAAATTCTCAAATTTATCTGAAAAGTAAAAAAAAAAAAAAACAAAACAAAAAAAACAGAATAGCAAAAATAATTCCTAATAATAAAAGAACAGCTGGGGGAATCACTTTCCCTGACCTCAAGTTTTACTAGAGCAATAGTGATTAAAAACTTCATGGTATTGGTACAGAGACAAACAGATTGATAAATGGAATAGAATTGAAGACCCAGAAATAAAACCACAGACTTATGAACACTTGATCTTTGACAAAGACGCCAAACATATACAATGGAAAAATGAGACCATCTTCAGTAAATGGTGTTGGTCTAATTGCATGTATGTATGTAGAAAAATGAAAATAGACCCATATTTGTCACCTTGCATAAAACTCACTCAAGTTCAAGTGTATTAAGGACCTCAGCATAAAACCAGATACACTGAAACTAATAGAAGCGAAAGTGGGAAAGAGCCTTGAACTCATTGGCACAGGGGGAAGATTCGTAAACAGAACTCCGATGACTCATGCTCTAAGATCAAAAATTGATAAATGGGACCTCATGAAACTGGAAAAGTTCTGTAAGGCAAAGAGCATAGTCAGTAAGACAAATGGGCAACCTACAGATAGTGAAAAATCTTCACTAACCCCACATCTGATTGAGGGCTAATATCCAAAACATTTTAATTTCTATTTTTATTAGATATTTTCTTTATTTACATTTCAAATGTTATCTCCTTTCTTGCTTTCACCTAAGAACCCCCCCCTAGCCCCCTCCCCCTGCTTACCAACCCACCCACTCCAGCCTCCTTGCCCTGGCATTCCCCTACACTGGAGCATAGGGACTTCATGGGACCAAGGGCCTCTCCTCCCATTGATGACCTACTAGGCCATCCTCTCCTACATATACAGCTAGAGACTTGAGTCCTGCCATGTGTACTCTTTGGTTGGTGGTTTAGTTCCTAGGAGCTCTGAGGGTACTGGTTAGTTCATAGTGTTGTTCCCCCTATGTGGCTTCAAACCCTTTCATCTCCTTGGGACCTTTTTCTAGCAACTTCACTGGGGACCCTGTGCTCAGTCTAATGGATAACAGTGAACAACCATTTCTGTATTTGTAAGGCACAGGCAAAGCCAATCAGGAAACAGCTATATCAGGCTCCTGTCAGCAAGCTCTTGTTGACATCTGCAATACTGTCTGGTTTTGGTAATTGTATATGGGATGGATCCACAGGGGGTGGGGGAGGGGCAGTCTCTGGATGGTCATTCCTTCAGGCTCTGCTCCACACTTTATCTCTGTAACTCCTTCCATAGGTATTTTTCCCCGTTCTAAGAATCGAAGTATCCACACATTCTTCCTTCTTTTTGAGTTTCATGTGGTTTGTGAATTGTATCTTGGGTATTCTGTGCTTCTGGACTAATATTCACTTATCAGTGAGTGCATATCATGTGTGTTCCTTTGTGACTAGGTTAGCTCACTTTATCACTACCCGAGGACCCAGCAATACCACTCCTAGGCATATACCCAGAATATGCTTCCACATGTGATAAGGAAACGTGCTCCACTATGTTCATAGCAGCCTTACTTATAATAGTCAAAAGCTGGAATGAAACTAGATGTCCCTCAAGAGAGGAATGGATACAGAAAATGTGATACATTTATACAATATAGTACTATACAAATATTAAAAACAATGAATTTATGAAATTCTTAGTCCAATGAATTGATCTGGAGGACATTCTAATTTCCTTATGGAGGTATTTAGGGCTATGAACATTCCTCTTTGTAGTGCTTTCATTGTGTCCCTTAAATGTGTACATTGTGCATTCATTTTCATTGAATTCTAGAAAGACTTTAATTACTTTCCTTATTTTTTTCCTGACCCACAGATCCTTGAATATAGATTTGTTCAATTGCCATGAGTGTATATGTCTTCTGGTGTTTCTGTTGTTGTTGAAGTCTAGCTTTAATCTGTGGTGGTCAGTCATTTCATTTTTGTTGTAACTGTTGAGGCTTGCTTTATGACTGACTATATGTTCAGGTCAATTTTGGACAAGAATTTGTGAGATGCTAAGAAGATAGTATATTCTTTTGTGTTTGGTTGAAATATTCAATAAATGTCTGCTAGTTCCATTTGCGTCATAATATCTGTTTGTTTAATTATTTCTGTGATTATTTTCCTGTCTTTGATTATCTGTCAATTTGTAAGAGTGGGATATTTAATTCTCCCATTATTAATGAGTAGAGTTTGAGGTTCAATTTTAGCTACTTTAGTAATGTTTCTTTTACAAATGTGGGTGTCCTAGTGTTTGTGGCATAAACCTTCATAATTGAAATACCGTATTGCTAGATATTTTCTTTGATATGTGTGAAGTGTCCTTGCCTGTCTCTTTGTCAATTTTGGTTAAAAGTCTCTTTTATTAGACATTAGAATGGCTATTCCAGCTTCCTTCTTGGGTCCATTTGGTCCATTTGCTTAGAAATTTTTTTCCGGCACTTTATGCTGAGAAAATATCTATCTTTATTGCTCTGGTGTTTGTTTGTTTTATGCAAATGAATTATGGATCCTCTTTTTGCCTGTTAGCCTGTGTCTTTTCTTTGAGGAATTGAGTCCATTGATGTTGAGAGATATTATCAGTGGTTGTTAGGTTGTTATTTTCTATTATTTTGATGTTGATGTAGCATGTTTGTGTATGTGTTTGTGTGTGTATGTGTTTGTGTGCATGTGTGTGTATGAAAGAGAGAGAGAGACAGAGACAGAGAGACAGAGAGAGAGATTGTGTGTACTTCACTATTTTTTGGAGGTAATTATCCTCATTGGTTTGGAGTTTTCCTTCCCTTGTAGTATTTTTGGTAGGGTTGGATTTGTGCATAGATATTGTTTAAATTTAGATTTGCCTTGAAATGTCTTGTTTTCTCCATCTATGTAACTCCATAAAAACTCCATTGAGAGTTTTCTGGCTGTAGTAGTTTATGTTGGGACGAATTGTTTTAAAGGGGTTGCAAAATAGATGTTCAGGTTCTTCTAGCTTCTAGAGTCTCTATTATAAACTCAGGTGTAATTCTGGCCTTTTTCTCTCTCTTTTAATATTCTTTCAGCTTCTAACACTCTTTCTTTGTTCTGTAGAATTTATGCTTTGATTTTTATGTGGTGGAAGGATTTTTCTTTTCAGGTTCAGTATAATTGATGTTCTATAAGCTTCTTGATTATTTATAGGCCTCTCTTTATTTAGGTTGGAAAAGTTTTCTTCTATGATTTTGTTGTAAATATTTTCTAGGCCTTGGATCTGGGACTCTTCACCTTCTTTTATTCCTATTTTTCCCCTCTTACTTGATATTTTCTTTATTTACATTTCAAATGGTATCTCCTTTCCAGGTCTCCCCCCAGAAACCACATATCCCATGCCCCTCCCTCTGCCTCTGTGAAAAGGATCCCCACCCATCCACCCACAACCACCTTCCAGCCTTCAATTCCCCTACATTTGGGGCATCAAACTCCCTCAGGCCCAAGCATCATTCTTCCCACTGATGTCCAACAAGGCCATTCTCTATCACATATGCAAACGGAGCCGTGGGTCCTTCCATGTGTACTATTTGGTTGTATCATTCAGGATCCACAGCTCTGATGAATGTGGTCTGAGAAGTAGTGGAAGTATGAAGTTACACCTGGAAATCAGACTTCTCAGTGCAACTTAGTTTACCCTAGAGGACGCAGTAAGCAGAAAAGATAAGGGAAGAAGGGAAGATAACTGTATGGATCAATCTCCACAAGTCTGATGAAGGTGGGTAGAGAGGTTTTGATAGACAATTGTAACAGTCAATATAGCATTCTGCAAAATAGAGCAGATTACAATTTATGTGAAAAACTTTAGGTCATATATCTCTTAGGAGTTTCTCAGCTCTAGAATATTTTTGCTTTGTTTTGTTTTTTGTTTTTTTGTTTTGTTTTGTTTTGTTTTGTTTTGCTTTGCTTTGCTTTGCTTTGCTTTGCTTTGCTTTGCTTTGCTTTGCTTTGCTTTGTTACTGATAAGTATCTTAGGTCTACTCCTGAGTCTACTAATGTGGTGGTTCAGGGTAGTGTCTTGAAATATTAGAGTGAATTTGTGGTTTGATTGAAACTAGAAAATAAAATTTTCAGTCCCATCACCTGTTACCAGATGAATGAGGCAGGAAGAATGGGTTATAAATACTTTTAATAATACTTTTATAAATACTTTTATAAATACTTTTAAACAAGGTTGGTTAGTACATTGATGTCTTGAGATAAGTGCATGCCTAAGAAAGGAGTGACAGTTGTTTCCCTATTTCTTCAAGTCTTTCTTAAGTATTTATTGAATTGGTAGTTCAGCCATAGTGGAGTTTAGCATAAACGTGCAATGCTAAACACAGTATGTGAATACATGCACATATAAACATCATAATATTCAAGGTAACAGCAAGTTGCTGATGTTTTTGTAATGACAAAAATCAATCAATTTACTCATTTTACTCATTCTTTTCTCATTTTAACTAAATGTTCCATATAAATTTGGTTATTGCTGTGTCTTTTCACTAAGTTGAAATAGCTTAAAAATAATATTGAAAAATATTTTCAATATAAATTTATATTGAAAAATTCAAAATATTTATAGGAAATTTTTAGGTAAAATGTAATTTCATGATTTGCCCACTGAATAATTTTAAACCCTTTTGAAAATTTTCTGTTAAGATTCATTTATTTTCTTTATAAGTTTTAGTTTTCATTGTTAATTGCTGTTTTATTATAGTTTATTTTGCAGATTGTTTCAGAATGCATTTAGTGTTTCTATGCAGTTACTATGTGAATATATAAATAGAACACAATAGATAAAATTTGAACAAGAGGAGCTGCCAGAAGCAGTGTAATTGTTGCCCCAGAAGAAACTGAAATTGAAAGGCTCTTTGATGATTTTGTTTCTTAGGGCTGACAAGAATGACTTTTGGAATGACTTTGTGGTTGCAAGTTTATAGCATCATTTTCCACCCTGAAGAACTGACACTTAATGATGCAATTCCTGCCTGTCTTTCTTCTGGTATCTTGTGTGTGTGTGTGTGTGTGTGTGTGTGTGTGTGTGTGTGTGTGAGAGAGAGAGAGAGAGAGAGAGAGAGAGAGAGAGAGAGAGAGAGATTACCTCTAATATTTATGGTTTCTAATTAAAAATAGAAAGGCAGTTTTAGGATATCAATACACCTTTGAACAAGCAGGTTTTTGTTTTGCTGTAAGAATGAAACCACACCAGTTTTTACCTACATATTAAACAAACAAAGAAGCAAAAAATAAGTCCACAAAAAACAAAAACATAAAACAAACAAACAAACAAAAAAACCTCACTGCATGACATAAGCAGCGGGTTTATTTTTCTTGGCTATAAAGAAAATTATAAAGGAATGTAGTTCATAACTTATTTTGCTGCTTAAGAATGTTGGTCTGGAACCAGGTTTTCTTTTTAATCCAATATCTTCATTGTGTGACTTTCTTACTTGTAGTTAGAATACATTATCTGTGCATAAATTATCTCTTTGTGTTAGTCATAAAGAAGGGAACTGGAGAAAAGGCAAATTCTGAAAATGTTCAACTTTCAAGCCAGTGCTATTCTGTTTGTGATTAAAAGAACTGGGAGTGAGGGATGGGGGGACTTCTACCTGTATCTGATTGGTCACAACTGGATCACAAACCAGCTTTTCAGAACAAAGCAGCATGGAGTGTTAACTTCTCTGGGCATACTGCCTGCCACCAGACTAAAAGTAGAGTTCTACTAGTAAGAAAGGCATAATATAGGAGGCATAATATACTTTGGACAAGCTCATAGAACTTTTTGCCTGAAGCAATCTTGTGTTGGTTCATATGTAGCTATCATGTTTTTAAAATGATAATGCTGAAAACACTAAATTAGTGGCACTAGGTAAGACTTTGCTTTTCATCTTCCAAATAATTTCTTTCCTAAATTTTCACAGTAAGTGAATTCAATTTTCTAGTTAGAGATGTTAAAAGAATAAATATTAATTTTCATTTTGGGATGTTTTGTCTGTCATTTAAGTCTCTTACTTGAGACACACTATAAACACAATTGATTGCTTCCACTGTATGTGTCAAAGAAACATTTGAATGCCAAATTTACATTCAAATAATGAAAGAGCTGTTATTCCTGCTTCTAAGAAATAGTCACCTTGTAATTTTAAATGTTCTGTTCAAATACAAACATTGTTCTCAGGAGAAATTCTGGCAATTAAACATTTATATCATGCAATAGACTGTTTAAACTAGTAGTAGTTAGAATTAAATGCCTTACTGCACATAGTTTTAGCTTGGTGAAAGCAGACTTCCCTGTTCTTGTGAAGTCTGCTATCACTTCTGGACAACAAAGTTGCTTTCTTTTGACAGTCAGTCCGACAGATCAGAGGATACCAATCAATTGTGACCTTTAGGGAATTTTCTGCTTATCTCTCTGCTGTTTTCCTTGCCTGTTGTTTTGCCCTTTCATCCAAATGTACAATTTACTTGTGAAAATTAGTCTTTCTGCATATGATCAGTAAGACCACTTTTAGAAATAAATGCAAGTAGAATATGATGGGATACACCTCTAAATGTAGTACGTAAAAACATGCACACTAAGCCAGGAATTTTGCTTGAAAAATTTGATTAAAAAATTATTAGACAAACCTAGACCAATAATATACATGAAGATTATAATTAATGATGTTTATAATTAATGAAGTTGTATCGCTTATAGAATTTCTTCTGAGTATATTTTAATTGTTTTGGAACCTTACAAGACTGGTTAACTCTGTGAGATTACACACACACACATGTACACACTCACTCACACACACACACACACACACACACACAGAGAGAGAGAGAGAGAGAGAGAGAGAGAGAGAGAGAGAGAGAGAGAGAGAGATGGCTTATCGAGCTCTGTTTATTATCTATAAATATCTAATAACTTTATATAGTATGCCTAAACAATATATTTTTTAAATTAATAAAATGATATAGTATGTTTATTTTTATGTTGGTAGCTAATGACAATTTCATATTCCATTTACTCTTCTCCCCTTCCTAACTTATGTCCTTCTCAAACTTACATATCAATGCCATTTCACATTTCATAAAGTTTTTGTTTGTTATATAGATTAGTTATTTGTATTTAGTTATGCTTTATAACTCATTTAACTTAACCAGAGCAATTTGTATAACCCTTGTATTGAATCTGTTCAGTGTAGCTTGGTAGAGTCACCAGTGTATACACAACTGGAGACAATAACTACCTGTCTCCCTGAATCTATAGGTAGTATTACATCAGAAAAGAATAAAGTCCCTGAGCCCATTCTCCATCTATGGCTGAATGTTGAGGGGTTCCTTCTTGATCAGACCCAAAGCAATTGCTGTGAGTTCCTGTTTGCAATTGCTCTGTTTTTCCCAGAAGATACCATTTCATAGTCCTTCACCTATTATCTGGCTTTTTCATTATTTCCCCTGTCTCTTCTCTTGCAATGTTTCCCAAATCTTAGAGAAGATGGTACAAACATATTGATTAGGGTTGGGCATATATTCTCATTTTCTGAAGCAGCCATGAGTCTCTCCATTTATCACCATTTCCCAGGAAAGAAAGTATCCCCAATTAAGGCTGAGAGTAAATTCTTCATGAATAAACATGAATACTTAGAAGATAGTCCATTATTGTTAACACGTACTTAAGCAGTAATTAATCACTCATTCTGATTTCGTATGTTAAAATCATATTTTCTTGTTCTATATACTTGTATTTCATTATTTTGTTTTTATTTCTTTTTTTTATTCCTAAGGGTGTCTGCAAACATGTTATTATTATTTAATTCAAATTTTATACTTTAGAAATATGAGGGTTTTTTTCTTCATTTAATAGCTGTCTCCTGAGAGGCTGTGTCAGAGCCTGACCAAGACTCTCAGCCAACCAGTGACCCTAATGGAGGAGTTAGAGAAAATTGAGTGCCAGTGACCCTAATGGAGGAGTTAGAGAAAAAACTGAAGGAGATGAAGGGGTTTGCAACCCCACAGGAAGAACAACAATATGAACCAACCAACCCCCCCCCCCCAGAGATCCCAGCATCTAGACCACCAACCAAAGAGTACACATGGAGAGACCCATGGCTCCAGCTGCACTTGTCGCAGAGGATGGCCTTGTCAGACATAAATGGAAGGATAGGCCCTTGGTGCTGTGAAGGTTCAATGCCCCAGAGGAGGGGTATGCTAGGAAGGTGAGGTGGGAGGGTGGGTAAGTGAATACCCTCATAGAAGCATGGAGAGGGGGGGTGGATAGGGGTTTTCCAGGAGGGGACAAGGAAATGGGATAACATTTGAAATGTTTGAAATAAAATAACCAATTCAAAAAAGTTGTGTGTATTTGTGTGTACAATATTCATTTTTACCCTGTCTTACCTTCCTAACCCCGTCTTTCTCATCTCTGTTTGCTTCCATTAACCTCTTGTCCTTGAGACAGCTTCCCTTTTTTTCATGTAATATATGCATGCATATATTTTATGTGACTATACAATTTTGATACCACAAATGAATGGAAACATAGTATTTGTCTTTCTAGGACTGACTTAATTTAATTAATATTATTAGCTCTGGTTGCATATATTTTCTTACAAATGATGTAACTTCATTGTTCTTCTAAAAATTCCATTGTGCATAAAGAACAAATGTTCCACAGACAGCTTGGTTGTTTTCTTAATTTCCTATTGAATAGAGCTACAGTAAACAGATTTGCCAGTAACTCTATGATATGTTGGCATGGGGACCTTTAAGTGAATATTCATAAGTAATTCAACTAGTTCTAGTTTTCTGAGTAAATCGTATACTTACTACCAAACTTGGAGTCCCAGTGTGTAGACCACGAAACCTAGTTAGGCCATTTCTCCTTAAGGAGCAAACTTATACAGCCAAATTAAAAGTAAAAAGCAAAAAAAGGAGATTCATTCAGCCACATAGAAAGAAGAAGGAGCTTTAGAGTGTGAAGGCAAAATATTTAGAAACATGTACTTAAAACAGAGATACAAAGAAGAAATGAAAAGTTACATTTTGTCAATAATTGAGAAAAGGAGGCTGAGTTATAAAGCCATATAGCTTTACCTTTATAAGAATCTAAACTAGGAGGGAGTTGAGGTAATTCTTGAAATGTAAAGTATATCATTGTATTAAAAAGAAAATTCTTCTGCCTGTCTCTTTATCATGGCTTGAGGTAGACTTGTCCTCATGAATAATGTTCCCTTAGCCAAGTTATGTTCTCTATAATTGGGTTAGTACTGTTGTGTTTGGGATACCTTTAGGGGCTAGGCCACTACAGAGACTAAAAGAGTAGTGTTCCCTAATAGGTCTCCCTATAATTCTGATCAAATCTATTGTAAGAGTTAAATTCCCTTTTGTTGATACACTCACTAGCATTTGCTGTGGCACCACATCCATTTTTATTTTACTTGTTATTATTCTTTTATTTTATTTTATAAGTAAGATGGTGTGTAAGTGTGTGTCCTGGCTTGTATGTACTACAGTACATACATAAAAGTAAGAAGAAAACTTTCAGGCTTTATGTTCCCTGCATGTGATCCAGATATCAAATTCAGGCCGTGAGGATTATGTAGTCAGTGCTTTTACCAGCTAGGTTTCCTATCAAGCCTTGTTTCCTTAATTACTGATATCGTGAATACATCTGGAATTGCTATGTAGATTTGATTGGCACTTTTCTAGTTATATTGAATACTTTTTCCAAATGTGTATTGGCTATTATTGTTCTCTTTCCTACAAACTGCCCAGCAAATAAGGATTTTTTTCCAGTTAAAAACGTTTCTCTCTATTTTAGAAAAAAAAAAAAATCAGAGATTTTTTTTATCCCTATTTGACACGCTGTGAAACAGAGGAGCTCATAGACAGTCACAAAAGTTGACATGGTCTTCTTAACTTCCTGGTCTTACATTTCCCCATACACTCCCTGTAATTTTCATTACACATTTAAAAAATAATGACTTCTAAGTTAGATTTTAGATTTGAGCAGGAAAAACTAGAGACATATATTCTTTTATCTAACAACTATTTTCTGGTTACATACCATGTAGTAGGCAAAAACCTAAGTGCTAGTGATAAGCCAGTGAGAAAATACATATTTGATATTTAATCATTTTAAATTTATTATAATACTCATCATGTCTGTTAAAGATGGCTATAGATATGTGTGAGAATAAACACTGAGGGTCTAACAATGTTTTCTGTGTGTATGTGTGAAAATATGGATACTAGTTACTTTTTAATGCTGGGAAAATGCAATTAACAAAAGTAAATTAAATAAGAAAAGATTGTTTCATGTATAGTTTCAGAGGGTTAGAATTCACAATGCAGCTATTGGCATGAGCAGTCTTTCTTTTTGTAAATTAAATTTAAGACTTATAAATACTTAATATTTAAGTTTATAAATATGAATATAAGGTACAATCATGTAACATAAAGTTAATACTTATAGTACCACCTTCAATTCTTGCTAAAATGAAGATCATATTCCTTTTTTATCCTTTTTATTAAACTCATTTTGTTTATAGCATTTAAAACTAAAACTTTTCCAGCTTACTAATGAAAAGTCAATGAATGCATATAAAGACTACTGGAGCAAAGAAAGAATAAAATTTCCTGTACAAAACAACTGTTACATCCTGGAAGCATATTTCCATACATAGTTCTACATGTTGTTGATCAACACTTAATCCCTTATACTTTCCAGGAAATATTTTAGAAAATAATAAGACAAGTGAATCAATAGATAAAATTACTTAACTAAATTTAGCACACATTCTAAAGTCAGAGATATAAGTTAAACATACTTCATGACACATGGCAATCAATGCTGTGAAAAACAGAAATAAGGGAAAGAAGTTGAGCAAGAGGATTGGGTAGTAAGTATTTATAGTTAGGGCTCCCAGAAATGATTGAGAATATCTTAAATAGAGAAGGTTGTCTCACAGAACATCTTAGAAAGAATGACAAAATAATTGAACTCTCCTTGTACTTGTTTCTGTTCTGTTCCAACTCCAATTTTTAAGCCCAAATGTCCTTCCCTCAGCCTTTAGCAGGCTGGCTCAGACCTGGCTTGCCACAGCCTGCTAGCCCACCTCAGGTGGAGTCTTCTGACCTAGGTAAAGTCTATTGTCCTGCTATATCTGTGGCTTTCCACCAAGATGCCATGAACTGCAGAGACTGAACCTGTTTTCCTGACAGGATCCTGACAAAGCAAGAACCTGGCGTGGTGGGGGATGGATTCCCCCCTTTGTAAGCTTGGACTCATAAGTAAACATTGGCCTTCATCAGAAAATTTTGCCTTGGATTATTATTTCTCTTGCTTTACTTGCTGCCTTTCCCATAAAAAAAAAAAACAAAACAAAAAAACAAAATTTGATAAGATCTAAAATCTATTGTAACAAAATGTGTATTGAAATACTTCTCAGTAGTGTGAGAGGAAAAAAAGAGGGATTTTGTTCCTCTACACAATCTTTTACCCTTCCAATGCCCAAGCTATTTTAAGCATTTGAAATAGAATGTGTTTTGCACTTAGAGTCAATATCAATTAGCAATATATAGAGAAACATGGAACTTTCGTATTAAATAAGAGACATTGTTTTCTAAAACATAAGCTGTGTGGAAAAGGAGATGGCCTGGAGATATAACAACTTCATGAAATGGAATAGAGAGATTGCTATTTCAGTAAAATTTAAAATACAGATCAAGGTTCTTCATTTTGAAAGTGCTTTGAATGAATGCAATGATGTATGTAGGAAGAGTAAGGGTATGCATATTTTAAAAATATAAGTGGTTTAATAAGGAAAAGAAAGAAAGTCACAGGATATTTCAGCTTTTTCTTATCAAAATACTAAAACTATGATAGGAAGAACATATGTCTGCTTATTTGCTTACAAATTTAAATAAATTAGAATAGTGTTCACATTTGAAAACTGTTCATTTTATAGGAATAAAGATGGTAATACAAATTGAGGCCTGAATGTGAAGGACTATTAGTTACACATAATACTGAAAATCTATTATTATGGCATTTATTTTTATAATACTTTTATTAGCCTCAAGTGATTTTAAGATGTTAACATTAATCATTTCATATTTACATTTATTTTATTTATGTTTTATACATTTTTCCACATGAAGATTTGCTTTTAAGGTTATAAACCTTAGGGTCAAGGAACTTTCATTGGCAAGAATGACTTGCAAGTCTAACAGAAATTTAGGCATAATATTTTAACTAACTAAAAGTTAATATTTTCTAGTATGTGGAATGGTTTAAAAAATAAAATAATATTTTATGAATATTAAAAATAACAATAATAAAAGCTATATTTTCTATGATAATACAATTTTACATCAGTATAACTGTGACTTAGTTTTACTAGGTTATAATTATTGTTTTTATTTATAAAATGCATTTCTTATTTTCATTTTAAGAGTTAACATTTATAGAAGAGCAAACAAGCCTTGTCATAATCTCAAGTAAATAATCATGGGCACACCACACTTATACCATTTTTCCTACTATTATCTACAGCAAAAATGTAATGGAGGGCATTCTTTTTGCACAGTGTTAACTTCATCAGAAGTATTCATTTTTATTCACCGCTCATTGTTTTATGCATCAGCACTTTTTCTTTGGACCATTTCTGACAGCAACTAATTTATAATGTTCATTTTTATATTCTCAACACAGTTATCAAATCTTTAGACCTTGAGGAAAAGAAGCAAATTAAAGCTATTAACATGTTAGAAAATTGTTTGATTTACTCATTATGAATGATTCTGAATCTGAGGAACTCATATAAGATGCCTACAGGGATGGAAAAGTTTGATTGACATTGTCAGGAAAGCCAAGGACAAAGATGACATTATTAATAAATCTTAAATAGCATTAAGAAATGTTGGATTCTAATTGGGCAAAGCAAGTCATAATCATTATTATGTTAATATGATTCTAAAGAATGAATACTTAAGTGAGTAGGAATTTCCTTCTGAGAATAACTGTCTTTCATATTTCCTTTGATACAAAAGGAAGTTTACATTTCTCCCTTGTGTTGCTTTTTAATCAACACATTTTTTTCTCATTTGAAATCAGGTGAGGTTTTACCAAACCATGTTTTAGAAATATGCATCTAATGATGCTATTCAAAATATGGAAATAAAAATGCTGTAAAAATGATCAAGCAGGGGAGAAGCAGCCTAGAATTTGAAAATGTTTTTCACAAGTACTTTAAAATGACACCAACAATAAGAATATATATGAATGAGGATAAAGGTTACTTTGTAGCAAGCAAATAAGTACTGAGTTAAATTATTCATTCTGCCAATCAGAATTAAATGTACTTTTGCATCTTGTCATTCCGTGATTCTAACTCATTTCCTACCATGTGTGCACAAGGGCTGCTAAATAGCATCAGGCCTTTGGGAGATTTAGATTATGAGTCCTTTAAACCGTTCAGAAATTCAGAGCACTAACAGGCAGAAACAGTTCAAGGCAGTATTTATTTTATTCATTTGGCCCATATACATGTTCAATAATACTGTAAATCTACAGTACAAACATTGTGGTATTAACTATCTGAGCAAGCAATTCTATTTAAATTTGTCTCCTGAAACAATAATTATACTAAATGTCTCAGGCTCCCGCATATGAAACACAGTGCTTTACCACTTCAAACATTTTACTTTTCTTCATTATTCTAGCACATGCTAACATATTAAACCGTAAAACCATGATCTTACATAGTCACAACTCCAAAACTTCACACTGCTGCCCACATATTGTAGCATTAACTGATTTTCCATTAATTGTAATTTCTTATCTTAAGGATTTTCACTACATATTGTAAATTAACTTTCCATTTTATCTTAATGTCTTTTATGAAATACAATTACTGTAGGACATAACACCAATAAATATCACAAGAATTGGCATTTTGGAGTCAAACTTCTATAATACAGTATTCAGATATCCCAGCTAAATAGAATTTCTATTTATCAACAGTGACTTATATTTTCATGTAGAATCAAGAGCATTGGAAATTAAATATGGCTCATAAAATTTATCTGACTAAAAGTTGCTTTACTCTTATATGTTCAAATATTTTATTAATTTTGATTATGCTTATGTGTGTTAGTATATATGTGGATATGTGCTCATTAGCAGAGGTGCATATGGAAGCCAGACACCTTCTATCCACCTGAACTATGAGTTACAAGAAGATTTCAACCAATAGACCTGAGGGCTAGGAATGTAACTGTGGTTGTCTGCAAGGACATCAGAAGGTTAAAGCTCTGCGCTATCTCTCCATCCTCCTAAATGTTTCTTTAAATCAGTGTTCCTGATGGGATTTATTTACGTGTTCCCAAATAACTTTCAGATTTACTTCATGACTCTAATGTTAGGACAATTGCTTGCTCATTTTAATGTCATTTTTAATACAATTTTCTTAATTTATAAGTAAATAATAAAAGTAAAGCCAACTAAAAAATTAGTATAATGGTTTAAAGTTGGTATATTTCTATCTAAATGTTTTTATACCTGACAATGTTCTTTTGTTAAGGCTTGTACTATAAGTGCAAAATTGCCTTTAACAGTTACAGAGCATTCAAATATTTTCTCACTTTTGAGAAGGAACCATTTTTAACATGTAGCATAAAAATCTATGACAAGTATAGAACATCTATTTTCTGAGATATTAGAAATTATGACTTTCCAAATATGAATACATACAGTTTCTATGGGAAGTCAAAGTATATTTTATGAAATTAAGTCATAATACAAATACTGATATTATGAAAAACATTTTACTTTATGAATATGGTAGTCTGCTGAAAGTGTTAATTTCCCTTAATGGTTAAGCCTGCACTTATATTTTCAAGAATTTAAAGTAAATATCATGATAGACATGATGCCATGAAAAGTGTACATTTTCAAAGTAGATTGATATATTATGGAAACAGTCTTTTAGGTACTTTCAGTCATACAACTGAAAATTAAAAATTAATATTATTTGTAGAATACTATTCTGATTCAAGAGAGAACATTTACAACAGAAGAGTCAAAACAAAAACAAATTTGCACAACTTTTTACTAATTTAATTGTTTTCCCACATAGATGAAGCTACAAAACTTCAAAATGTTTCTATCACTTCAATAATTATATATATGAACTTATATTCACTTGCTTTTAAAAGAACTAACAATTATACTTACAGATATGATATAAGGTAGAATGTTTGCCTCAAGTATTCAAAGTGATGACTTGATCAACATTGAAAACATACTAAACTGGTTTTTAACTAAAAAGATTTGAAGCTAAAAATTTTGGACATAGAGAAAATACGGAGTAGGTGGGCTGGGTAGCAGGGCAGGGGGCAGGGATATAGGAGACTTTCTGGATAGCACTTGAAATGTAATTGAAGAAACTATCTAATAAAATAATTGTTTTTGGAAAAAAGAATTACTGATAATCACTATAACAGCCAGAAACTCTTTTTATTTAGAAATAATTAGGCTTAGAATTTACTTCACTGAATGTCTTAGTTTGGTTTCAATTTGCTGTAATAAAACACCATTGGCAAAAGCAATGTATGGAGGAAAAAGTTTATTTTATTTAGTTTCCTCTTTACAGACCTTACTGATGGAAAGGGAAAAGACTTCAACCAAGAACCTGGAAGCGGGAATCGGGCAGTGACCATGAAAAAAGAAAAAACAAGAAAAAAACCCTTTATTTGCTTGCTTCACATAATCAGACTGTTCATCCTGCTTTCTTGTATAAACCAGGATCATCTACACAGGGATAACATCCACAATGTATCTAACCCTCCTGTATAAATCACCAATGAAGAAAATGTATCACAAACTTTCTCTTAGGCCAATCTTATTTGTCCATTTGCTTTATTGTGTGGTTTCTCCTTACCAAATGGTACCTGCTGTGTAAAGTTCACAATAAAGTAAGCAGGACACCCAAAATAATAACTATATTTTAGATAAGACAAAATAATTTCTTTCTAAGTTTTGTTAGATTCATCATGAATAGGTAATAAAAATGAAATTCCCTATGTAATATGGTGTTATCTATTAAAGAAGAAAATAAGTTATTATCAATATAATTCCATATCTTTACAATCCAAATATAATTTAAATTTTAGGTACCATTTTGCTACTAAGGTGGCATATTGTGATGGTTTGAATAGGAATGGCTCCGTACCATAGACTCATGTGTTTTAATGCTTGGCCCAGGGGAAGTGGCACTATTAGGAGGAGAACCCTTCTTGAACTAGTTGTACATATGAAGGAAGGTCTGTGGAGAGACATTTGTAGACAAAACAAACTCTTACTTCTCCTCTATTTTAACATCCAGTGTTTTAATTAAGTTCCTTCTAAGATTGAAAGCTATTGTCTTGGGAAAATATGACAGTCAACAAATATTGCATATTCATGTTTGATTTTTTTTAATTTTATATTATATATTTTCTTCGTTTAATTTCAAATGTTATGCACATTCATAGTTTCCCCTCCGAAAATCCCCTCCCTCTCCCCCTCCCCCTGTTCGCCAGTCTACCCACTCCTATTCCTGGTCCTGGCATTCCCCTATATTGGGGCATAGAGCCTTCACAGGACCAAGGGCCTCTCCTCCCATTGATAACTGACTAGGCCATCCTCTGCTATGTGTACAGATAGAGCCACGAGTTCTACCATGTGTTTTCTTTGATTTGTGGTATAGTTCCAAGTAGCTCTGGGGGTACTGGTTAGTTCATATTGATGCTCCTCTTATGGGGTTTCAGATCCCTTCAGCTCCCTGGGTACTTACTCTAGCTCCTTCATAGGGGACCTCGTGTTCCCTCCAATGGATGACTGTGAGCACACAATTCTGTATTTACTAGGCACTGGCAGAGCCTCACAGGAGACATTTATATCAGGCTTCTGTCATCAGGCTCTTGTTGGCATCTGCCTAGTGTCTGAGTTTGGTGGTTGTTTATGGGATGGATCCCCAAGTGGAGACATATCTGGATGGTCGTTCCTTCTGTCTCTGCTCTGAAATTTGTCTCATTAACTCCTTCCATGGGTATTTTGTTCTCCCTTCTAGAAAGTATTCTGAGCTTCTGGGCTAATATCCACTTATCAGTGAGTACATATCATGTGTGTTCTTTTATGATTGGGTAACCGAACTCAAGATGATATACTACATACAGATTCATCCATTTCTCTAAGAATTTCATAAATTCATGGTTTTTAATAGCTGAGTAGTACTCCACTGTGTAAATGTAGCACATTTTCTGTATAGATTCATCTCTTGAAGGACATCTGGGTTCTTTCCAGCTTCTGGCTATTATAAATAAGGTTGCTATGAACATAGTGGAGCATGTGTTCTTATTACATGATGGAGCATCTTCTGGGTATATGCCGAGGAGTGATATTGCTGTATCTTCCAGTAGAACTATGAGCAATTTTCTGAGAAACCACCAAACTGACTTCCAGAATGGTTGTTCCAGCTTGCAATCCCACCAGCAATGGAGGAGAGTTCCTTTTTCTCCACATCCTTGCCAGTATCTGCTGTCATCTGAGTTTTTGATCTTAGCCATTCTGACTGATGCAAGGCAGAATCTCAGGGTTGTTTTGATTTGCATTTCCCTGATGATTCAGAATGTTGAACAATTTTTCAAGGGCTTCTCAGCCATTCTGTATTCCTCAGTTGAGAACTATTGTTTAGATTTGTACCCCATTTTTAATAGGGTTGTTTAGTTTTCTGTAGTCCAACTTCCTGGGTTCTTTATATATATTGGATATTAGCCCCTTATTAGATTTAGGATTAGTAAAGAACTTTTCCCAATCTGTTGGTTGCTCTTTGGTCTTATTGACATTGTTCTTTGCCTTACAGAAGTTTTGCAATTTTATGTGGTCCCATTTGTTGATTCTTGATCTTACAGCTCAAGCCATTGCTGTTCTGTTCAGGAATCTTTCCACTGTGCCCATACCTTTGAGACTTTTCCCTACTTTCTCTTCTATAAGTTTCAGTGTCAATGGTTTTATGTGAAGTTCTTTGATCCACTTAGACTTGAGCTTTGTACAAGGAGATAAGAATGGATCAATTTACATTCTTCTACAAGATAACGACCAGTTGTGCCAGTACCATTTGTTGAAAATGCTGTCTTTTTTCCACTGGATGGTTTCTATTTCTTTAGGAATATGGGACTGTTTAGATCGTTAATCTGATCCTGATTTATCCTTGGTAACTGGTATCTGTCTAGAAAATTGTCCATTTCATCCAGGTTTTCTAGTTTTGTTGAGTATAGGCTTTTGTAGTAGGATCTGATGATTTTTTGGAATTCTTCAGATTCTGTTGTTATATCTCCTTTTTCATTTACTATTTTTGTTAATTAGGATACTGTCCCTGTGCCCTCTAGTTGGTTTCACTAGGGATTTGTCTATCTTGTTGATTTTCTCAATGAAGCAGCTCTTGGTTTGAGTGATTATTTGTGTAGTTCTCTTTGTTTACACTTGTTTGATTTCAGCCCTAACTTTGATTATTTCCTGCCATCTACTCCTCCTGGGTGAATTTGCTTCCTTTTGTTCTAGAGCTTTTAGGTGTGCTGTCAGGCTACTGGTGTATGTTCTCTCCAGCTTGTTTTTAGAGGCACTCAGAGCTATGAGTTTTCCTCTTAGGACTGCTTTCATTTTGTCCCATAAGTTTGGGTATGTTGTGGCTTCATTTTCATTAAACTCTAAAAAGTGTTTAATTTCTTCCTTGACCAAGTTTTCATTGAGTAGAGTGTTGTACAGCTTGCACATGTATATGGGTTTTCTATTATTTATGTTGTTATTGAAGATCAGCCTTAGTCCATGGTGATCTGATAAGGTGCACAGGTTTATTTCAATATTTTTTGTATCTGCTGAGTCCTGTTTGGTGAACGATTATATGGCCAGTTTTGGAGAAAGTACCATGAGGTGCTGAGAAGAAGGTATATCCTTTTGTTTTAGGGTAAAATGTTCTGTACATACCTGTTAAATACATTTGTTTCATGACTTCCATTAGTTTCACTGTGTCTCTGTTTAGTTTCTGTTTCCAAGATCTGTCCATTGTTGAGAGTGGCATGTTGTGGTCTCCCAGTATTATTGTGTGAGGTGTAATGTGTGCTTTGAGTTTTAGCTGACAAAGTTTCTTTAATGAATGTAGATATCCTTGCATTTGGAGTATAGATATTTAGAATTGAGAGTTCATCTTCATAAATTATACCTTTAATGAGTAAGAAGTGTCCCTTCTTGTCTTTTTTGATAGCTTTAGGATAAAAGTCTATTTTATTCGATATTAGAATGGCTACTCCAGCTTGTTTCTTGGGACCATTTGCTTGGAAAATTGTTTTCCATCCTTTTACTCTAAGGTAGTGTCTGTCTTTGTCCCTGAAGTGGGTTTCCTGTATGCAGTCAAAAGTTTGGTCCTGTTTTTGTAACCAGTCTGTTAGTCTATGTGTTTTTATTGGGGAATTGAGTCCATTAATATTAAGAGATATTAAGGAAAATTTGTTATTGCTTCCTGTCATTTTTGTTGCTAGAGTTGGAATTCTGTTCATATGGCTTTCTTCTTTAGGTTTGTTGAAAGATTAATTTCTTGCTTTGTCTAAATCTTAGTTTCCCTCATTTTGTTGAAGTTTTCCCTTTATTATCCTTTGACGGCCTCAATTTGTGGAAAGATATTGTATATATTTGGTTTTTGTCATGGAACACCTTAGTTTCTCCATCTATAGTAATTGAGAGTTTTGCTGGGTATAGTAGCCTGGGCTGGCATTTGTGTTCTCTTAAGGTCTGTATGACATCTACCCAGGGTCTTCTGGCTTCCATAATCTCTGTTGAGAAATCTGATGTAATTCTGATAGGTCTGACTTTATATGTTACTCAACTTTTTCCCCTTACTCCTTTTAACATTCTTTTTTGTGCATTTGTTGTTTTAAATATTATGTGATGTGAGGAATTTCTTTTCTGGTCTAGACTAATTGGAGTTCTGTAGGCTTCTTGTATGTTCATGGGCATCTCTTTCTTTAAGTTGGGGAAGTTTTCTCCTATAATTTACTGGCCATTGAAGTTGGTAATTTTTGTTCTCGTCTATACTTATCATTCTTAGGTTTGTTCTTCTCATTGTGTCCTGGATTTCCTGGATGTTTTGTGTTAAGTTCTTTTTGCATTTTCTTTGTTGTGTCAATGTTTTCTATGGTATCCTCTGCCCTTGAGATTCTCTCTTCTATCCTTTGTATTCTGTTGGTTATCCTTTCATCAATGGCTCCTGACTTCTTTTCAAGGTTTTGCATTTTCAGAATGGTCTTGCTTTGTGATTTCTTTATTGTTTCTACTTCCATATTTAGATCCCGGATGGTTTTGTTCAATTCTTTCACCTGATTGGATGTGTTCTCCTGTATTTCTTTAAGGGAGTTATTTATTTCCTTTTTATAGTCCTCCATCAACATCATGAGAAGTAACTTTAGATCCACATCTTGCTTTTCTGGTGTGATGGTGTATCCAGGACTTGCTATGGTGGGAGAGTTTGGTTCTGATGATCGATCCTAAGTAACCTTGGTTTCTGTTTCTTCTGTTCTTATGTTTGCCTCCTGCCATCTAATTATCTCAAGTGCTTGCTCCCCTCAATTTATCTGATTGGAGCCTGTCCTCCATGTAATCCCAGTTCATTCAGGACTCCTCAGAGTCCAGCTTTTTCTGTGATCCTGTGCTTCTGTTGTCCTGTGATCCTAAGATTCTGGATGTGTCAGAGTTCTTGGCAGTCCCTCTTCCTCTGAGACCCTGAGATTCTGGTGTGACCAAGCTCCTAGAATCCTGGGATTCTGGGATCCTGGAATACTAAGATTCTAGGCTTGTTACAACACCTGCAAGTGGTATCTCATATGGGAACTGTGCAACTGTCCACTGTGTTTAAAACCAAGATAGAACAGCACAGATCAGAATGAACTTGAGCTGCTGGTCAGACAGGGCTCCTGTGTCCTTGCTCCTGGTGTCACAGGCCCCTCATGATTGTTTTGGAACAGATGATGTATTCTACTCACCTGTGATCTTAAGACCCTGGGCATACTAGGGTGCCTATGGAGTGGAGAGTCCTCTGGGGACTGTGGGTCAATCTGCAGAGTTCATTCCAAAGGTGGCCTGGAGCTGGCGCTGACTGGAAGGGATCATGTTTGATTTCTAGAACTATCTTCTTAAACCTGATGGCATATATAACAAAAATTTGCTTTTTTTTATTTTTTATTTTTATTTTTTATTTTTTTATGGAAACTATAAGACAAAGATCAAGATGTTGGAACTGTTTGCTCACTCTGGGGTCTATGATGATGGCTTTGTTTATATATCTGCATGTGTTCTAATGACTTCTTATAAGGTTACACTCAGATTTGGGTTGGGGTTCATTCTAATAAATACCATTATACTAATTGTCTTAGTTATGATTTCTCTGATGTGATGTGACAGCATAACCAAGGCAATTTATATAGGAAAACGTTTAATTTGAGGCTGACTTACAATTTGAGACGCTTAGTCCATTATCACCATGGTGATATCACCATGAGAAATATGGTAGCACCTAGAGAGACATCAGGGTGGAGAAGGAGCTGAGAGTTCTATATTTTGATATGTAGGCAGCAGAAGGGGACTGTGTGCCACAGTTGGCATAGCTTGAGCATAAGAGTCTTCAAAGCCCACCTCAAAGTGTCACACTTCCTCTAACAAAGTGTCACCTACTCCAACATAGCCATACCAACATGCCACTACCTATGGTCAAAGATTCAAACATATGAATCTTTGGAGGCTATTCCTATTCAAACAACATTTACTTACAAAGGCAACTAATTTAACCCAAAAGTTTTAGAGAGGTAAAATTGAGGTTATCATAGTATTCAATAAAGAAGTTTTTTTTTTTAAGCAGTATTGATAATTTCTTGTCTCCAATAGATTTTATCAGAATACTTTTAAATTTTCCTGAAACTCTAAAACAGTTGAACATCAGAAGGATCTATTCAAAACTTAGATAGCTCTGCTAGCAAGGAATTGTTTAGGAATAGGAAAAAATCAGGAAAATGGCAATAAGGATTCAAGAGAAAATAATGACATATGTGACTGAAGATATAATAAAAATCTATTTTATATTCTAAATAAAAGCAATTAAAAATAAAAAAATAAAAATAAATCACAAAATGAATTTTACTTTTAAGAGATAAATGATTTTTACTTGTCTCTGAAATGTATTTCAGTCATATTTAAGTTACCTTGTTCTTTGTCTCAGAAAGTATGCCCAACACAATTTTCTTATGTGAAGTGACATATGTGTACTTTGACCCCTGAGTGATATTTGCTTCTCAACTTTTCATGAAGAGGAACAATTAAAAGGGAGAACAGCAATTGTTTTAAGGGACAGAAACAAATATATTTTGATTGGAGCAATGACAAGTGTCACTACACTGGCACATTTGACAAAGTAAATTTTTAACAAGAACATGTAGCAAAAATCACTTTTATTTAGCATGTTTGAAAAAGGAAATTGAAACATAAGATTGGATATACTGATTGTCTTTTTTATCTTAATTTCTCTGCCATCTTCTCCAAGCTCATAAAAGTTATGGGAATTATCATCATTATTATGCAGCAACAAGAGGATTAGGAAAGCAAAGTGGTATTTTTATATAAACATGTTTAAAATAGACATAATACATTTTGCTCTCATTTACTTTTTATATCTATTGACCTTCTCACTGAAGATGAATCAATACTTCTTTACAAAATCTTATAGGACTATATGAAATACTAAGTCAATATTCAATTTTCATCATGTTAGTAATTTAATATAATGCATTACTGTATCACAAAAAATAATGCTGAAGAGTAAGATGTCCAGAAACCTTAACACATCTAGATCCCAAAAAATAATTTATTTTAGCAGTAGACAAAACATTAATTGCAATGATTAATCCATGAGGACACATGAAGTTTTCTGAATGAATTACTAATATTAATTCATCTATTCCTCACTATACTATGAATTTGTCCTGATATTATATATACATATACATAGAGGTGACAGGCTATAAGACTCCTTAACTTTGGGTAAGACCCTTAAATCAAATCATTGCCTATTTGATTTGAATGTTTATAGGATCAGATTGAATTGATTTTAAAATTTAATTCCTTCATTTCCTCAGGTAAATTTTCTATGTTGTTATACTGCTTTTATTTCCAGGTCTTGGAAAAGGCAAAATATTTACATACCTAGGAACAAAAGAGAATAGGGGAAGGGCAAAAAGAAGAAGTATATTTCAATATATCACATAAAAATGATAAGAAATTTGGCTTAGTGACCGTGACTTCTAATTTTAACATATTATATCTTGATCTTATGTCCTGATTATTAAGGAAATACAGAAAACTTTGAGACATTTTTCTATACTAGAATGGAGTTTTGCAGGGGAAGTATATGGGATAGAGGATTGGTGGAGGGTGACTTGTACGGTAGATGACATTTGAAATGTAAATAAACAAAATAACCAATAAAAAACACACCTCGCAAATGTATCTCTTAAGTTCTTTAGTACTGGATTTTTTTTTTTTTTTTACTACAACTGCTTCATTGACCTTCTGAGAGATAAGTTTTGGCTACACGACTGACCTAGTTACAAGTTAAAATTTCAATATGTTTAGCAGCCATACCGTCAGAACAATGATTAATATTAATAAGAAATTCAAATAGCATGTATTTAGTAATGCAAAAATAGAGTACCTTCACATTTTTAATGTAGCAATTCCTCCATATCTATATGCACATGTCATTTGAATCATCAATGAACATATGAAATACCTGTATACACATAATTTCACTCTTATACTCATGAATTTTAAATTCGATGTAGTTACCTAGATCTTTCACTATTCTCTAAAGGAAGCCACATGAAAATCTATGTTAATAAAACTATTAACAAAGAGAAGAGGGTGTGACAACAGGAGAGAAACATTTGGAGACATGAGCGAAGTCAGAGTGATGAAATGGGAAGGAAGGAATTATCAAAATAAGTTTGTACATGTATAAATTCTCAAAGAACAAATGTAAGACATTAACAAAAGAGGATAACTATTATAGCTTTTACAGAATCTTAGTTTTATTTATGTTTATCCCATTTTCATTGAATTCTATATATATATACATATATTTTCTCATTTTCTTTCATATATATACACATATGAAAGAAAATGAGACTGAGTTACAGTTTTATATTTGTATCAATAATGTATGAAGAAACATGAAGCAATTCAAATAGAGATTTCACTATTGTGTTTTTCTTCCATTTTCACCTAGATGAGAATTACATGGCTTGTGTGAAATATTACTCAGGTTGAATTTTGTGAAAACTAGTCCTGAATCAGTTCTCCATTTCTTAAAGTTAAATTGAAAGATAGAGTAAGAGTAGGTGAGAAGAAACTAAGACACAAGAAAGTAAGTTATGTTAATTTTTATTTTAAAGCCTTTCAGTATTCTTTAGACATATATTTCTATTATAGTAGAAGAGTTGCGTTTTTAACTGCATTTTCTTTGATTGGTTTATCTTTATGATAATAGTTTAGGTTGTGGTGTTACATCACTTCCCAGTAAAATATAGTTTGATAAAAATAAACTAATTTGATTTACAAGAATCAGAAAGATATATTATTCTTCTGAAATGAGTGTACTTTTATTTACAAGTTTGTTCAGTGTGTGGTAATAGTCTCTTTGCAGAATTTAAATTTTACAATCAGGATACTCTCAAAATTTCTGTGCATGCCATTTGGCCCCATGAATTGGGGCCTATTCAGAAATAGTGCTTAAGAATGACATAGGATTTCTAGTTAGTTAACCTTAAAATTGTATTATTTTCTAATCCTACAAAAATCATATGTCATCTATTAACATGAGCAGATATACACACAAGGTATGTATTTCAGACTCTGAATGGATTTCTTGTCTTCAGCATGGGAAATTTGTACTTTTAAGTTATACCCCATGTAGGGAAAATGAACAAACCTACTCTCTAAAGATAAAATATTTCTTGTATACAATTACAACTGCAAAGACAATCAATCTTTCAATGACCATTCAGTTGGATCTTTAACTGAACCTTGAAGAAAATGACTCATGCTATTTTATAGAATTCTCAAAGGTTTATACCATAACAACCCAGTACTTTTACATCCTATTCTACAGTAGTATGTACCTTGTTTTACTTAAAAAAAAAAAAAGAAAAAAGAAAAAAATAAAAAGAAAAAGGAAAAGAAAGTTATAAGAAATTGCATTCACAGAATAATTTACATTTGGATTTACAGAATAATAATACTAGCTAGTTTTGGGAGTGATTTTCTTAAAGGAAAAGAAGCAAATATTTGGAGAGAGAGAGAGAGAGAGAGAGAGAGAGAGAGAGAGAGAGAGAGAGAGATTCATTCCAGAGTCCTTACTTTATGTCTTTGGATTTATTCAGCCATTTTATTTGTCTCAAATTGAATGTACTGGCTTATCCAAGTCACTACAGAAGGTGATTTCTAAAACTCTTTTAGACAGAGGCATAAAAGCTACCACTGACTTCTCATAGATTTGTGTTTGCTTTAAAGCATCAGTATCCACACTGAATATAGCTGAAATTTCACCTGAATAAACTGAGTTGTGAACTCCTCTCGGGGAAAAAAGAACTATTATTTCCTTCTTGAAATGTAAGTCAAAATGAAACTAAAGTTTCTTAACCGTATTTTTTTCTTAAACATTGTATCTTTATGTTTGGAAATTTATCACAATACAAACTTCCCTATCATTACCTGAAGGAGAAAATAAAAACATATATAAATATTTAAAATCATTATTCAGCATAAAATTCTGTAATTTTTGCCAATTTCTTGGGATACTAATTCCAGCTGTATACTTTACTGACACATATATCAGGTTTATAATTGTAAAAGTATTTTTCTCTTTTTAATTGAAAAATAATATCCTTAGTGTTGGTGATATAGCTCCATGTTAAAATATTTGCTTAATAAAGGCAAGGCCCTGCATTTAATCCACAGCATGCAGAAAAACATGAAGCAAAGAAAGAAAAACATCATTCTGATGAAATATTACTATCATTTAAACACAACTTCAGTTGTTTCTGTTATTGTTCTAATTTTGAAATCATGTCTCTAAAAATCTGTATATGTATTTACTCACTTTATAAGTTATTGGCTTATGTTTCTTTATTCAGCACCAATTTGTCAGAGATCTTTAAATGTTATCAAAGATCCCAGACACAGGACAAGTAGTGTGTGAGTTGGAATTCTGTGAAAACCTGATGCAGGATTTAAACAACTAGGGGCTGTTTAGAATTTCTTTTAATATAGCCTGAAATTAAGCATTATTAGTAAACATTCAAAACTGACAGAGGGAGTTAAAACAGCTTGCATCTCTGACCATTACTTCCTGCATTTAATATTGATGCCTCTAATTACACTGTCAGTATAGTGAAAAGAATAGGCTCATTTCCCTGAGGATAAGACTAATTTCCTTCATCATTTAATCATACATTATTACCAATGCCTAACCACAATGATATTGTAGTCCCCTCCTGTGAAATGGATAAGCTGTGTTAAGATGCATCACAAGTAGTAAGTGATACCAAAGGAAGAAAAAATGAATAACATTAAAACAGCAAATTATGTAGATCTTTTACATCAGCAGCAAACCTAAAGCTAAATATAATATATGCATAACCTGTTGGTAGGACTTCCCAAAGGAAATACCTCAATTCGGTTCCATATGCCCAAAATCAGTGGAATCACTTTCAATTTAAAAGATAATGATACACAATTATTTATTATTGTTTAAACAGGCTATCAATATTCGTAGCATCATATGTTTTATTTATAATCACTGTGCAGAATTTAAAATATGCAAACACATTAGTTTTGGCATATTTTCTTTCTGAATGTCTCCTGAGTAATTATGCACGGGTAAAGAAATTTTACACAAATAAGTCAAAGAAAAATACATCAAATTTGTACTTATACAGCTTGTGAGGTTTAACAAGGTATCTGGTAGCTCCTTACTATAAATGGAAAGCTAGCTAGAGAGTAAACATGAAAAATAATACATTTACAGATGAGTGATAGGAAAAAGAAAGAAAGAGAGAGAGAAAGAAAAAGAAAGAACGAAAGAAAGAAAGAAAGGAAGGAAGGAAGGAAGGAAGGAAGGAAGGAAGGAAGGAAGGAAGGAAGGAAGAAATCCAGTACAATTAAATTCCCAACAACTTAACAATCTACTGGCCAGTTTTGTCTCTCAGGAAAAATTGTTAAGGTGCAGGTGGCAAGTCTTTAACGTACCAGAGTCTATACCTCTTTTTAAGACACATATTTCACCAAATTTGCATTAATACACTCACTATACATGCTGTATAAAACTCTGTTTTCAGGGAGAAATTGCTATTAATTCTACACCCTAAGCATTTTCTATACTTTACCTTTCATTCTCAATATTTGAAGAAAGTTTTATCTGAAGTTAATGAAATGCCCATTTTCACAGAAGTCTGCATGCCCTGCAAATATAATTATGCCAATGGTATCGGAAGAAATCTAGATTCTTCCAGTCTTAATGCCAGCAGCAGTCTCAATTCTTGTGCTCACTAATGTGAAGAATTCAGACAGTGAGCCATAGTAAAATAAGCAGTCAAGAGTTTAATTAAAACAAGCAAGGGAGCAAGAATATATTCCTCAGAGAAAGAGCAGGCTGAGACTTGGATCACAACCACCTATTTATTTATTTATTTATCCATTCATTCATTCATTCATTCATTCATTCATTTTTCTACAGTCTGCTTTAGGAACCCTGAAGTGTCCTATCTTGAGTTGACCTTTAATTTTCTTTGTATCTCTTGACCACCTGTCAACTATCACAAGTATATTCAAGTCCCGTTTCAGAGCTTATACAGTTCTAGCGACCATGAGCATCATTTTATATGTCCTATTTTAGAAAGCCTGTACTCAGTCACACTATGACCTAATGTGTCACCTGAAACCAATACAAATAATATTAACAATTTTAGGGTCATTCTAGTTTTTAAGATGATATATGAACTATCAGCTTATCAGGATTTTTATTATTAAATGACATTATATATTTACTTACTTAGTTAATTTTTTTACATTTCAGGTTTTATTCTCCTCCCAGCCTACTCTCTGACTGTTAAATGACATTATTTTTAGAAGCAGTATGAGTTCTGAGGTTCTTTTATGCATTTTTCTTTTAATTGACAAGATTCTCATGTCCTTAAGTAACATGCCCAAACTATACTGGAATGTCTGATACTGATAAAAAGTGTTCTCTTTCTCTCTCTCTCTCTCTCTCTCTGTCTCCCTCCGTCCCTGCCTCCCTCCCTCCCCCCCTCTCTCTGTGTCTGTTTGTGAGTTTATGTGTGTGTGTGTGTGTGTGTGTGTGTGTGTGCATGCGGGTGTGTTTGATGTGTGTCTGTGTGTGTATGCCTGTGTGTGTATGCCTGTGTGTGTGTGTGTGTGTGTGTGTGTGTGTGTGTGTGTGTGTGTAAAACTACAATTTTAAAAAGGGCATACATTTGAAAGAGAGTAAGGAGTGGTATATGAGAGGGTTTAGAGTAATAAAGGAAAAAGGTAAATGATGTAATCAATTTAAAATTTCAGAAGCTAAAAATGATTAAAAATAAATTTTCTTATATAAAATAAAAGAAAAAATGTTTAATAAATATTAAGTCAAAAGTTGACTAAGATCCATTGAGATTTAAAAACTTATTATAATGGTGAATTATTACAAAATTAATTACAATATTCATTTATCTATATATTTACTGACCTAATATCTTACTATGTTACCAATGCTATCCTCTAACTTGTGATCCTATGATGTCCACATCAAAAAGGTTAGTATTATATGTATGTTCTGCAAAATCCAGCTTGAAAATTTACCTTTTTGAAGATAATTTTAGTAAGAACCACAATAAAATTTTCCTCATTTCCCATTTACTATTAAGATATCTAGAAATAGTTCTATGATCATACAACTTCCAAGTAGTTCATTACTCAGTCCAAGTAGCCCTGGTCAGAATGTCATGATGTTGACCTCTTCTAAACCCTTTTGGCTTTAACATGGTACAAAACAGACAAGAAGATAATAAACATTTATTATCTAATTTTTAAAATTTTCATTGAAGCAATTGCCAAAAGGTGTATTTATTTGCATTTTTACATGCACGAGCATTTTGTTTGCATGTACATGTATGAACTATATGAATGCATTTGGCCTCCACAGGCCAAAAGAAGGTATCGGATTTCCTATAACTGGAATTATAGATGATTGTGAGCCACCCTGTAGGTGCTGCAAAACATACCATGGTCCCCTGAAAGGGCAACCAATCCTTGTAATGACTGAGTCCTTACTTCAGCCCTTAAACAATTATTTAAACTAGCACGGAGAACAGTAACTTGTCAATTGAATATTTTCAAACAATTTACTTAGTTTCAGGGAAGTTGAGTGTTTTTCATCTTCTACATTAGGATATGAATATATTGTTGCATACCCACATATGTGCATCTGACAAGGGCACTGGGAAACATTAGATGTCTGCTTTACATGGTTTCTACATAATCATTTTTTAATTTAATTAATTAGTTAATTAATTTATATTCCAAATGATCTCACCCAACCTGGTCCTCCTTCGAAAAGTTTCTACTTTCACCCTGACCCTCGTGTATCTGCAAAATTAGGAAATCCACTTCCACTGAGGCCAGGCAAGGCAGCCCTCTGCTACATATGATATGTGTGTGTGTGTGTGGGGGGGTGGTGCTCAGAGCAGCCTGTGTTTGCTCTTTGGTTGGTGGCTCAGAACTAGAGAAACACTTAAAGAAATGTTCAACATCCGTAGTAATCAGGGAAATCCAAATAAATATGACCCAGAGATTCCAACTTACAACAATCAGAATGGCTAAGATCAAAAACTCAAGTGACATTATTACTGGTTAGGATGTAGAGAAAGGAAGCACTCCATCATTGCTGGTGGTATTTCAAGCTGTTAAAACCACTCTGGAAATCAATCTGGCTTTTTTTCCCTCAGAAAATTGAAAATATTTCTACTTGAAGACCCAGCTATACTGCTCCTGGGCATATACCCAAAAGATGATCCACCATACCCAAGGATAAGGAGTGTGCTCTGGTAAGTTCATACCAGCTTTATTCATAATAGCCAGAAACTGGAAACAGTTTCACCTTACTTTTTGAGAGAGGGTGTTTTTGAATTTGGTGATCACTGATTTGGTTAGACTGGCTGGCAGTCCAGCAAGTCACTGGGATCCTCCTGTTGATACCTCTGTAGGACTGAGATTTTAGAATTGAGCTGCTCACTCAGATTTTTACATGACTTCAAGGGCTCTGAACTCTGGCTCTCATACTTGCTCAATAAGCACTTTGCTCTGGAGGCATATTCCCAGATCTAATTTTTAGGTTTTGATATTTTAAATAAATTTGCAATATATAAAAAATATTTTATCAACATATTTGTTTGATATAAATATAGTACTTACATAATTTTTGATGGTCCCCATCTCTCTCTCTCTCTCTCTCTCTCTCTCTCTATATATATATATATATATATATATATATATATATATATATATAAACAGCCCCCAGCCCTCCAGAGGAGAATCCACTCCCAGGTGCTATAGCATGCCCAGGATCTTAGGATCAGAGGTGAGTAGAACACAACATCTGATCTGACACCACTGGGAGTAACTGGGAACAGCAGGATCCAGGGACACTGGAACCCCTCCTGACCAGTGGCCAAGGTTCCTTCCAGTCTGCACAGATTTACTTTG
This sequence comes from Mus musculus, assembly GCF_000001635.26. Lineage (NCBI taxonomy): Eukaryota > Metazoa > Chordata > Mammalia > Rodentia > Muridae > Mus > Mus musculus. Next base: position 115,923,270 of record NC_000086.7, read on the forward strand.
GGAACAAAATCAGCAACCTGTCCCACATCCCCAAGAGAAGGCTCCACTCCCAGGATATCTAGCACCACCAGGATCCCAGGATCCCAGGAGCTTGGTCACACCAGGATCTCAGGGTCTCAGAGGCAGCTTGACTCCCAGGAACTCTGACACACCCAGAATCTCAGGATCACAGGATCCTGGAATCATAGGATCACAGAGACAGGTAGATTCTGAGGAGTTCTGACCCAAATAAGATTACAAGAAGGACAGGCTCCAGTCAGATGTATTGAGGGCAGGGAGCACTAGAGATAATCATATGGTAGCAGGCAAGCATAAGAATATAAGCAACAGAAACCCAGGTTACTTGGCATCATCAGAACTCAATTCTCCCACCATAACATGTACTGGATACTCCATCACACCACAAAAGCAAGACTTATATCTAAAGTCACTCCTCATGACAAAGATAGAGGACTTTAAGAAGGACATTAAAAAATTCCCTTAAAGAAATAAAGGAGAACACAGGTAAACAAGTAGAAGCCTTTAAAGAGGAGACACAAAAATCCCTTAAAGAGTTACAGGAAAACACAAAGAAACAGATGAAGAGAATGAACAAAACCATCCAGGATCTAATAATGGAAATAGAAACAATAAAGAAATCACAAAGGGAGACAACCCAGGAGTTAGAAAACCTACGAAAGAGATCAGGCGTCATATATGAAAGCATCACCAACAGAATAAAAGACATTTCTATGAGAGAATTTCAGGGGCAGAAGATACCTTAAAAAACATTGACACAACAGCCTAAGAAAATGCAAAATGCAAAAAGCTCCTAACCCAAAATATCCAGGAAATCTAGAACAGAATGAAAAGACTAAACCTACATAGACTAATTGACTGGATGTGTAAAAGGACCCAACATTTTGCTGCATACAGGAAACATGCCTCAGTGACAAAGACAGACACTACCTCATATTAAAAGTTTGGAATATAATTTTCCAAGCAAATGGTGCCAAGAAACAAGCTAGAGTAGACATTCTAATATCAAATAAAATCGACTTTCAACCAAAAGTTATCAAAAATGATAAAGGGGGACAGTTCATACTGGTCAAAGGAAATTTTACCAAGATGAACTCTCAATGTTTCAAATGAAAGGGAACCAACATTCAGAAAGGAAACTTTATTAAAGCTCACAGCACACATCACATACCAAACAATAATAGTTAGAGACTTTAACACCCCACTCTCAGCAATAGACATATTATGGAAACAGAAACTAAACAGAGTTACAGTGAAACTAACAGAAGATCTAATAGATCTAATAGACATTTATAGAAAATTTCACCCTAAAGAAAAAGAATGCAATTTCTTCTAAGCACTCTTCTACAAAATTGACCATATAATTGGCCACAAAACAGGCCTGCACAGATACAAGAAGACTGAAATAATCCCATGCAACCTATCAAGTCACCACCAACTAAGGCTGGTCTTAAACTCCAACAAAAAAAAACAACAGAAAACACACATACACTCAACTCAATAATAACTTTGTCAAGGAAGAAATAAAGAACGAAATTAAAGACATTTTAGAACTTAAGAAAAATGAAGACACATCATACCAAAATTTATGGAACACAATGAAAGCAGTGGTAGGAGGAAAACTCATAGTTATAAGTGCCTCCAAAAAGAAACTGGAGTGAGATTACACTAGCAGATTGACAGCAGACCTGAAAGATCTAGAGCAAGAAGAAGTAAATACACCCAAGAGGAGCAGACAGCAGGAAACAATCAATCTCAGTGTGGAAATCAACCAAACAAAAAGAAAAAGAACTATACAAAGAATCAACCAAACCAGGAGCTGGTTCCTCGAGAAAATCAACATGATAGATAAACCCTTAGCCAGACTAACCAGAGTGCACAGAGAGAGTATCCAAATTAATAAAGTCAGAAATTAAAAATTAAAAGAGAGACAATACAATGGAAAACTTGAACATTCAAAGAATCATCAGATCCTATTGCAAAAGTTTATACTCAACTAAATTGGGAAATCTGGATGGAATGGACAATTTTCTAGACACATAAAAGGGTGCCAAAATAGCATCGTATAAACAATCAAACAATCTAAACGGTCCCACAACTCCTAAAGAAATAGAAGCAGTCACTAATAGTCTCCCAACCCAAAACAGTGCAGAACCAGAGGGGTATGTGGCGAATTCTATCAGTCCTTTAAAGAAGACCTAATATCAATACTCTTAAAACTATTCCACAAAACAGAAACAAAAGGTACTCTACCCAACTCATTCTATGAAGCCAAAACTATGCTTATACTTAAACCACACAAAGACCAAAGAAAGAAAGAAAACTTCAGACCAATCTCTCTTATGAACATAGATGCAAAAAGACTTAATAAAATTCTTGCCAACATAACCCAAGAACATGTCAAAACAATCATTCACTATGATCAAGTAGGCTTCATCCCAGGGATGCAGGGATGGTTCATTATATGGAAATCCATAAATGTAATCCACTACATAAACTGAAAGAAAAAAAACAAAACAAAACAGAGTATCATTTCATTAGATGCTGAAAAAGAATTTGACAAAATTGAGCATCCCTTCATGTTAAAAGTCTTGGAAGGATCGGGACTTCAAGGCCCATACCTAAACATAATAAAAGCAATATATAGCAAACCAGTAGCCAACATTAAATTGAATGAAGAGAACCGTGAAGCAATCCCCCTAAAATCAGGGACTAGACAAGGCTGCCTACTCTCTCCCTATCTATTCAACATAGTACTTAATTTCTAGCTATGGCAATTAGAAAACAAAAGGAGTCAAAAGGATACAAATTGTAAAGGAAGAAGTCAAAATATCATTATCTGCAGATGATATGATAGCATACTTAAGTGACCCCAAAAAATTCCTCCAAAGGACTCCTAAATCTGTTTTAAAAAACTTCAGTGAAGAGGCTGGATATCAAATTAACTCAAACAAATAAGTATCTTTCCTCTACTCAAAGGATAAACAGAATGAGAACAAAATTAGGTAAATGGCACCCTTAACAATAGTCAAACATTATTACATACCTTGCTTTGACTCTAACCAAGAAAGTGAAAGGTCTGTATGACAAGAAATTCAAGTCTATGAAGAAAGAAATCGAAGACCTCGGGTGTTGGAAAGATCTCCCACTCTCACAGACTGGCAGGATTAATATAGAAAAAAATGTCCATCTTGCTGAAAGCAATCCACAGATTCAAAGCAATCCCCCCAAAAATTCCAAATCAATTCTGCATAGAGTTATAAAGAGCAATTTGCAAATTCATTTGGAATAACAAAAGCCCAGGATAGTGAAAACTATTCTCAACAACAAAAGAACTTATAGGGGAATCACAATCTCATACCTCAAGCTGTATTGCAGAGCAAAAGTTATAAAAACTGCATGGTATTTGTACAAAGACTGGCAGGTACATCAATGGAATAGAATTGAAGATCCAGAAATGAACTCACACACATATGGTCACTTGATCTTTGACAAAGGAGCAAAGCCCATGCAGTGGAAAAAAGCCAGCATTTTTAACTAATGGTGCTGGTTCAACTGGACTTCAGCATGTTAAAAAAAACAATACAAATCAACCCATTCTTATGTCCTTCTAAAATGCTCAAGTCCATGTGGATCAAGGACCTTCACATAAAACCAGAGCCACTGATACTTACAGAGGAGAAAGTGGGGAAGAGCCCCGAACACATGGGCACATAGGAAAAATTACTGAACAGAACAGCAATGGCTTATACTGTAAGATCAAGGATTGACAAATGGGGCCTAATAAATTACAAAGCTTCTGTAAAGCAAAGGACGCTGTCAATAAGACAAAAAGGCAACCAACAAATTGGTGAAGATCTTTACCAATCATGCATCTGATAGCTACATTTCTTCTGTATTAAAATTTAGTAAAACTATAAGACAAATTTCATTAAGTTGTGCTTTTAACAAAATAATGACAAAGAAGCATCTTAATTAATAAACCTCATAGTATTGACAAAATGTATCAATGAAAACACCATGCCTTTTGATGAATGTACATCTAGCCATGTTATTTAAATGACAGTAAACTTTTAGTTCTAAAATATTACAAGGAAGATCTGTATTTTAAATTAAAAATCTAAATTTTGATTTGCCATAACTGTAATTAAGTAAATATCTTCATCTGTTAATTGGATGTTAATTTAGGAGATGTCTGTTTTTATAAACTGCATTTTGTATTCATCATTTTGTATAGTAGCTATGGAAAATGTGATTTGTTTCCACAGTCTTGGTAACATGATTGTAAGTAATACTCTTATTTCATTCTGATTTGTGGTTATTTCTTTTCACAAATTTTTGTGCTAGTGATAATGCTAATGAAACAGATTTTTCATGAAAACTGTCAGGAAGAGTTCAACATGTCCATATGAAACAAACAAACAAAACCCATTACACTCTTAGCTCAGAAATCACATCTCATCATCAGAGCTATAGCACTAAATTAAAATCTTAGAAATAATGAAGCAGGTAAGAAATGGCTAGTTTTTTTTTTTTTGAACCAAGCATAATATTTTTTTCACAATGGGATCAGAAAGTTAATTTAATTCATCATATCTATATCCTAAGGCTCACATGTTTGATTGGAGATGTGACAAGTGAAATTGCACATGGATTTTACATAAAAATTGTTTATGTACTTCAAATTCAGAGTTTGGAGAAACATCATCCTTTCATAATGAAAAACAAACCAACTTGACATTCAGAGAGTAAACAAAACAACTGATTCTGTATGCTATTTTAACAAACTCTGAGTGTTCACATGTTAGTTCAGTAGGGAATGTAAAGGTTTACATCTATACTGGGTTAAAACGTTATCATTCACTAAATAACTAACAACAGGGCACACCAGGAAATAGCACATACTGGAAACATCTCTGCCTTTTATCTGGCTTTTTCCCAGAAAGAGTTAGATAGGAGTATAAGGTCTAAGTATGGTTGCTGGGGTTAATAACAGAAGAAGCATGTTGGAATGGGGTGGTTGTACTTTTCAAGGTAGCCCCTTCCCTTGAGTCAAGGCTATATTGGTCTGGTGTCATTAACAAAGTATAGCTTATCATCCATCTGTTCCAGCTCACTCTGCATTTCTAACATCTCCTTTTAAAATGTTTCCTAGGAATGTTGAGAATTACTTTTATAGACATCTCACCAATCTGGAAGACTGCTGTTTAAGAATCTAGCCCTTAGCAATCAAATCTCCCCATGAAAAGCCTTTTGTGTACAAGCACAGACACAGTGCAGGAGGCTGCATGGAGGGGTGGGGGGTGGAGGAGTAGTGCATCTAAGTAGGGAGAATACATATCCAAAGGAGAATGAGAGGGCTGTAAGAAAATACCAAGATGTTAACTTCTAAACGTGGCAAAAAATATTCTGGAGAAAACTACTCTCTCTCCTTCTCCAATCCTGCTATGAGAGGGTGAAAAGGGAAAGCTTTCTTCCCTGTAAATTCTGATCTGGATCACAATTAGACACCCGCTCCCTGCCACGAGTCGTGAAATGTTATCCCGAACAAACATATGTGGTTGTGAAGCACACATCGCAGACAACAGGGAGTCTATTTTCTCACACGGCAGTGCCAAACACTGCTTGAGATGTGCAAAGTCATTTACGCAGCTCAAATGTGGCTGTGTTCATCTCTACATCTCCTTATGACGATCAGCATCACTCAGAGGAGTGAAGCAGGTAACAGGGTTAAGAATTGTTCTCCTTTCTTTATGTAAAACTTCAGCCAAATTCTATGGAAAAACTTTGGTTGAAGCTACCTTCCTCCTTTTAGGCAAATTTCTCTTAACCTATTTTAGTGTTTTTTCTCTTTGTTTTTCTTTGCTAGCCATAGTTGTGCCTGAATAGTACACATACCAGAGTTAACATAAGCAACTGAATTATGATAAGTTGATATTGTATTTATACTTTATAAGACATGATTAAAAATTAAAGTCAGTGATTCACCAGCCTTGTAATAACCACTTATATATAATACGCTGTTGAGATTCATTATTGCTGTCTTCCTAAACAGTTCTTTCATTATCTTTAAATATCTTACACTGCATATATGTTAACGTTTCCTTTCAAGTGCATTTATCTGTTGCAGACACTCATTATATTTCATTTTAAACTTCTAGAGCAGTAGCATTTCCTCCAATAAGTAAAGTATATCACATCGAAGACAAAGACTCAAGTTATAAAAGAAGATCATCCATGACTTATTAAAAATTACATGCACATCAAGTATTTTCCACTCCAATTTATTTTTCATTGAAGTTATTTGAAAACAGAAAAACAGGAAATGTTTAAATCAAGACGAATTCAGGACACTACCAACAGTCAGCAGATGGAGCTATTCTGTAGCATACACTTACAGATTTTCAATAAGGAATACACACTAAGAAATTAATATTTTAACTTCATGCCTGTTTGATAAGGGGATAATAAAATATATCTTTAAAAATTTAGTCTTCCTTTAATTGTAATCAGTTTTTAGTGTAGAAGTCTGTCTGTGGCAACCCGAGTCAGCCAGGTTCATCTTCTTGTCTTCCGTGTTTTAATTAAAAGAAGTAATGGTGAAAACAGGGAAAGGGGAAATTTTCACATCTGCTTTTGGGGCACAGGCATAAAGTACATGTTTTTAAGAGGGCAGGAATTTGGAAACAAATAAAGGGTATGCTTTGTTAAGCAGTCCTGGCCTAGCCATGATCAATCTGATGATGGTAAAGTGTTCAGAAGAAGTAATACTGATCAAGGAAACAGGGGATTATTCCTTCTTCTCCAGGGTGCCACCTCACCTCATGAATAGTTGTCCTTATCTGGGGTATAGTCTATATTGCAAGGTTTTGTGGGTTCCAGAATTCAAACTAACTCATGAGAAAAGGTTAAGGGCAATTCAAAGTAAATGAGAGAAACACACTGTGAAGGAAAAGAGAATAAAATTTTTATTCGGGTTTTTGCTTTGTTGGGAATCCAAATGAGAACACAATTATCTTTAGTAAAAGCAGCTATGAAATGCCTGTTCCATAATTTGGGCCACTAGGACATATATATTTTCTTCCCAAAAGGTTTCAGTAAACAAACCAAAATAATAGAAAAAAAAAACTTATGTAGTTATCAAACATAATAGAAATGTGCAAGAAATTATTGAAATGTTTAACTTTGAAAAAATATGCTATACAGAATTTCTGTAATGGAAAATGCCACATATCTAATTCTGTTCAAGTACAAAATGAAAATAGAAGCAAGGAAACACCATTTACCAATGTTACATGCAATAAACACAAACATAAGTTCTTTGATTTTTGGTCTTTATGAAATTTACAGATTGATTTTCAATAAAAATAAAAACCTTTAAAGATCAAAGTTGCTGAATTACAAGGCAACCAAAGGGAATGATATAACCTTTTCTAGTGTAACATTTGCTCTGTCACCCAAAATTGCAAACATCTCTTTTTACTGAATGATAAAATCAGGATACTAGCTTAAAAGGAATTTGGAAAGGTTAATTCTAATTTTCACATCTTGTTAGTGTTGTTCAACCTTGATTCTTCTCTCATTTTCTTTGGTTTTGTATTAACAGGCAACTTCACACATTTGTTTAGAGGAATAATCAAAAATCTGTCATATCCTTTGTTTTATGCTGACTGATTCTCTTGATCCTCATTTATTGATTCATTAGTATAGTTTACAGAACAGTCATTTTTCTCTTTCGTTTCTTTCCTTAATCTTTCAGTTTTAGCATGGGGTAAACTCCTATTTCTTATTTTATTGAAAAGAACAGTGATAATAAAATACACACTTAAAAGCTACTGCTGCTTTAAAACATCTAATTCTTATTTTTCCTAGAAGGTAGAATAGCTGTCTAAAATTATACTTTGGCAGAAGACACACTGATAGGTCACAGTTTTTGTTTGTTTGTTTGTTTCCGTATGTGAACAGCTCTATTTGCAACTTCTTTTTTTTCCAATTTTTTATTAGATATTTTTTCCATTTACATTTCAAATGCTATCGTAAAAGTCCCCTATACCCTCCCCCGGTCCTGCTCCCCTACTCACCCACTCCCACTTCTTGGCCCTGGTATTCCCCTGTACTGGGGCATATAATCTTTGCAAGACCAAGGAGCCTCTCTTCCCAATGATGGCCAACTAGACCATCTTCTGCTACAAATGCAGCTAGAGACAAGAGCTCTGGGGTACTGGTTAGTTCATATTGTTGTTCCACTTATAGGATTGAGACCACTTCAGTTCCTTGGGTACTTTCTCTAGCTCCTCCATTGGGGGCCCTTTGTTCCATCTAATAGGTGACTGTGAACTGAATTTGCCAGGCATTGGCCTAGATTCACAAGAGACAGCTATATCAGGGTCCTAACTTTTCCCTTTGATACAACTAAGGTTCTCAGAACAGCTGGACTTCTCAGGGATGACCACACCAATGAAGAAGACTATTATCCCTAGAAATGAATTAGTAACAGACAGACCAGTAATCTTATCCTTAAATTCAGCCTATTCTCCTCAGCAATAGAGCATCTTTGGACCAGTTGTAAGAGTGGAACTGAGAGGATTAAGAGACCATAACTTGGTCAGTATTATTTTATTGTCTGCTTTCCTGATCCTTACTCCATTTAAGCCTATAGGTTTTGTCAGTATCCTGAAGATGGTCCTGGGAAAACTGGGTTTTTAATCTGTTCCACACTAAATAAATCTTCTCTCTCTATTCCACACAGTTCCCCATCTCTTTAACTGGCAAATTGGGATAGAACCTAAGTCTACCCTACCAGAGATGCCAGAGTTCTGACTTTTCCTTGAAAATATCTTGCTGCACTAATATGGGTTATTATTAGAAACCACAAATATTTGCTTTACATAATTTTATTTGTTCACTCAAAAATAATTTATTAAAGGTTTATTTATGTGACAGGCACTGTGTTTTGCATACAATATTGGACTCACATTGAATTAAAATCTATTGGATATGTTCATTTCTTGCCATGCCTTTCCCTAAATAATGCAATATTACATAAAACAATGTTTTGTTTTATTTTTATGTTGTTGTTTTAGATTGTGACTAGTCCCAAGTGACTTCATTTTACAAGTAGCTTTGAATTCCACTTTGAGGATGAAGGATAGCTCTATACCTATGTAAACATTTGAATGAACACCAAGTTTCCAGCACCATCCATACATCATAGACTGATGAGTGATTAATTTGAGGAGTATAAATGGCAACGATGTACAAATTTAACAAGGAAAAATGCAATATTAAAATCAATCCCCAAAATGTGGGCCTGAAAATTATATGACATACCAAACTGAGGTAAGAGTATATATAAATCATTTACCTCAACTATCTAAGAAAAGAAGAAAGCCATCTAACACTCTGGTAGAAATAGTCCAACTAAACTTTTATCTTCCCATATAGTGTGTGTATCAAGGGAAGACCTTCAAGACTAATCCCTACTGTCACCAGGCTTTGTCCTCACTGTTTATGTTTCCTACAGAAATGTCTATCTGGACAAAAATTTTTCCACTTTTCATCTGAATATTATACAGCCCCTTGTTTCTTACTTATTTCTATTGTTGTTGTTTTGATATATTGAGCATCTCACTATGTGGACTTGGCTAAAATTAAACTCACTATGTAGACCTGTTTGTCCTTCAATTCATAGAGATATAACTTCATCTGCCTCTAGAGTGCTGGGATTATAGGTGTGTACCACCAAGCACTATTCATAGACCTTGTGTCTATAGCTTCCACAATAATTTATTGTGCAAATAAAGTCTGACCCTGAAGTCCAAATCAAGAGCAATGACAACATCAATATCTCCAACAAAGCTATTGACTACCTTCATTATGATATACCTATAGAGACTACACTTGTACTTTTACCAGATTATACCATTCAGGCTTTTGGAAAATCTTTGACATCTTCTAGGTCCTCTTCAACCCTTTGTATTGATTTTCCAATATGTAAACACACACACACACACACACACACACACACACACTCAAAAACACACACAGATACAGATATACTCCCTATATGATGTGTAATATGGTATCTAAGAGTTAATATAAGTAGTTAATATTGGAATGAAAGAAGCCATATATTTTATTATATGCGTCTATCAAGGAATCCATGTGTCTATCAAGGAAAGCAAGCTTACTTAGCAAACTGTAGTCAATGAAAACATCAAACCTAGTAAATTTATTGTTAATCAAATAAGCAAAATTTTAGAATGACAAATCCTTACTCAACTTTATTTCAGGCAACATCCTAATGACAACTTTGTGCTAATTAATTCTCTTTTCTTTCAAACACAGAAACTATAAAAAAGTTTTTTTTAGTGAGGATCAGATGTGTTAATAATGCAAAACAAAAAGGATGTTAGAGATAGCAGAGGCAAGATTTCTGCTCGTGTACATTAAGTGTTCCAGAGGCTTCGGTATCTTTTAGGCTTATCTCTCAAGATCTCTCCAGGACACAAAATTCAATTGGCTGATAAAGAAATGAAGACAATATAGATCTGTGAACCATGCTTCAGGGTATTTTATATCATTATTTTCTATTTTCTCCTGAAAAATTACACCAGAAGGTCTCATCTAAAAGTAAAGTAATGAGGAATACAGACCAAAAATTCAGTCAATGACTATCCCAAGCTCATGAAGACAAGAAAATTTCTATAAGGTTGCTTTGAAGTTAATCTTTATGAATATTAGCCGACTTTAAGTGTTTACTGTATAAAAAGGACTGTGGGAAGTAACTACAAATAGTTTGTGCTTTACAACAACTTTACAAGATTGTTCTCATTATTCAAAATTTATTTCAGAGTTAGTGGCTTGTTCTGACTGTTTTTTTCTACAAAATATGTTATTTTCATTGAAAATAATATATTTAAAGCACAATTTCCCTCCCTCCACTACTCCTACCTCTCCCTCCACTTCCCCTTTCCCTCAGATGCAGTCTCTCTCCATTTTCTCGTCAGAATAAAGTTGGTCTCCAAGAGGCAAGAGACAAACTGGACAAAAGAAGAAATGTTAAGGCAAGGCAAAGCCTTCACTTTGATGCAGGATAAAGCAACCCAATATGAGGAAATTAGGCTGAAGAAGATGCAAAAGAGTGAGAGATACTCACACTCCCACTGTGAGAAGTCCCACTAAAACACCAAACTAACAGTCATAACATATATGCAGAGGAACTGCTGCACATTTATTCAGGACTCTGGCTTTCCACTTCAGTCTTTGCCAACCCACGTAATCCTTACTTAAATGATTCAGTAAGCTATGTACTCCTGTTGTCCTCTGTCCACTCTGACTCTTTTTGTTGTTGTTGTTGTTGTTGTTGTTGTTGTTAGATATTTTCTTCATTTACATTTCAAATGCTATCCCGAAATTCCCCTATACACTCCCACTGCCTGGCTCCCCAATCCACACATGCCCACCTTCTGGCCCTGGCATTCCCCTGTACTGGAGCATATAATCTTTGCAAGAACAAGGGCCTCTCCTCCCAATGATGGCTGACTAGGCCAACTTCTGCTACATTTGCAGCTACAGACAGGAGCTCTGGTGTACTGGTTAGTTCATATTTTTGTTCCTCCTATAGTGTTGCAGACACTTTCAGCTTATAGGGTACTTTCTCTAGCTCCTCCATCGGGTGCCCTGTGTTCCATCCAATAGACAGTGAGCATCCACTTCTGTATTTGACAGGCACTAACATAGCCTCACAAGAGACAGCTATATCAGGGTCCTTTCGCAAAATCTTGCTGGCTTATGTAACAGTGTCTGGTTTTATTGGCTGTTTATGGGATGGATCCCTGTGTAGGGCACTCTCTGGATGGTCCTTCCTTCTTTCTCAGCTCGAAACTTTGTCTCTGTAACCCCTTCCATGGGTATTTTGTTCCCCATTCTAAGGAGGAATGAAGTATTCACACTTTGATCTTCTTTCTTCTTGAGTTCCATGTGTTTTGCAGATTGTATCTTGGGTATTCTAACTTTCTGGGCTAATATCCACTTATCAGTGAGTGCATATCATGTGAGTTCTTTTCTGATTGGATTACCTCACTCAGGATGATATCCTCCAAACCCATCCATTTGCCTAAGAATTTCATAAATTCATTGTTTTTAATAGCTGAGTAGTACTCCATTGTGTAAATGTACTACATTTTATGTATTCATTCCTCTGTTGAGGGACATCTGGGTTCTTTCCAGCTTCTGACTTCTATAAATAAGGCTGCTATGAACATAGTGGAGCATGCGTCTTTATTAAAATTTGGAACACCTTCTGGGTGTATGCTCAGGAAAAGGTATTGCTGGATCACATGGTAATACTATGTCCAATTTTCTGAATAACTGCCAGACTGATTTACAGAGTGGTTGTACTAGCTCACAATCCCACCAGCAATGGAGGAGTGTTCCTCTTTCATGACATCCTCCCCATAATCTCCTATCACCTGAATTGTTTACCGTAGCCAATTCTGACTTGTGTGAGGTGGAATCTCAGGGTTGTTTTGATTTACATTTCCCTGATGATTAAGGATGTTGAACATTTTTCAGGTGTTCCTTAACTATTTGGTATTCCTCAATTGAAAATTATTTGTTTAGCTCTGTACCCCATTTTTAATGGGGTTATTTGATTTTCTCGAGTCCAGCTTCTTGAGTTCTTCGTATATATTGGATATTAGTCCCCTATCAGATTTAGGGTTGGTAAAGAACTTTTCCCAATCTGTTGGTGGCCTTTTTGTCTTACTGACAGTGTCTTTTGCCTTATAGAAGCTTTGTAATTCTATGGGGTCCAATTTGTTGATTTTTGATCTTACAGCACAAGCCATTGCTATTCTGTTCATGAATTTTTTCCCTGTGCCCATATCTTTGAGGCTTTTCCCCACTTTCTCCTGTATAATTTTCAGTGTCTCTGGATTTATATGGAGTTCTTTGATCCACTTAGACTTCAGATTTGTACAAGGAGATAAGAATGGATTAATTTGCATTCTTTTACATGATTACTGCCAGTTGAGCCAGCACTATTTGTAGAAAATGCTGTCTTTTTTCAACTGTGATGGTTTTAGCTCCTTTGTCAAAGATCAAGTGACCATAGATATGTGGGTTCATTTCTGGGACTTCAATTCTATTCCATTGGTCTACCTGTCTGTTGCTATACCAGTACCATGCAGGTTTTTATCAAAATTGCTCTGCAGTACAGCTTGAGTTCAGGCATGGTGATTCCACCAGAGGTCTTTTATCGTTGATAATAGTTTTTGCTATCCAAGGTTTTTTATTATTCCAGATGAATTTGCAATTTGTCCTTTCTAACTCGGTGAAGAATTTAATTGGAATTTTGATGGGGATTGTATTGAACCTATAGACTTCTTTCAGCAAGATAGCCATTTTTATAATATTAATAAGAATCTCTAGTCCCCAAATAGGAGAGACCCAATAGAGATCTACAATTTAGACTCTTTCTCTGCGTAATGTCTGGCTGTGTATCTCTCTACCTCCCTTCATATGCTGCTAGAAGAAATATTTCTGAAGCTTGCTGGATAACCCTCCACTCTATGAATATAGCAGAATATCATTAGCAATCCCTTCTTTGAGTTGTTTAAAAAATACAGTCCTGTTTGGTTCTACCCTTGGTCTCTGCAATATCTAGTCTCTGATTCCTAGACATCCAGGCAGTATAAAGCATGATCTTCAAGCTAAATCCAACATTGATTGGTTGTTCCCACAAGTTCTTCACCACAGTTACTCTATCTAGTTGGGTTGGTGTATAGATTTCTATTTCAGTAATATCCTTCAGAGTACCATCCCATGTAAAATAGACAACAATGTAAGGGTGAAGGCTCTAAGCCTACACCAGATTGACTTCTATGTTCAATGATCTCTGTAGAAGTTGTCCTGGGAATGACACCCCAACTGCCAGTTTTCAAATTGTAAGTATCTACACTATCATCATCAGTTTGAATTATTTAAGGATCTCCATGTTATGATCTTGACCAACAATTCAATCTAATGTAATCCAGTCCTACCTTTGAAAGTCTTGCCTGGCTACAAAAGATCGTCACTACAGTTTATGTATTACCAGAAGTTCTCTCTATGGTCACTCATAGATTTCAGAAAGTTTCCACTGCAAAAAATTCCTATGCAAACCATGCTCAACATCAACAGCATATGGATATGTAGATAGATAGATAGATAGATAGATAGATAGATAGATAGATAGATAGAGATACACACACAATTTAGATTTATTTTATGTTCATTTGTAATTTACCTGCATGTTTGTCTGTGTGATGGTTTTAATCAGGACACTTAGAAACACACTGACAAAAGGAAAGCTTAGATTTAAGTTTGTGCTCTAAACTAGTAATTTTCCATTTTATAACTTCTTGTATAATATTTATTATAATAAATTTAATATCTAGACTTTGATCTGAAAAACTCTCCTGTCTATATACATCCTGATTTTCAAACAAGTTTGAGTAGAATGACTCAAAGAGTAAATAAATACTACCAATCCAAATATTTCTAAAACTTGTAAGCTATAGTTACTACATGCAATATTTGTTTTATACAAGTATAGTTTCTAAACAGGTAAGTTGTGCTGTAAATATAACTAAATACAACTTGAGAGTTGTTTAGGTTTTTATTCAATCTAATAAACCATATTTATATTGTTTGTATTATATATTAATCCTAAGGTACATTTAGATGTTTATTATTTTTGTATGGTATTTGTATATAGGTAAGTGTGATGAATGTATGGGTTCATGTGTATGTGTGTGAACATGTACATTCAGGTGTGTGCACGTGTGCATGGGAGAATAGAAGTCACAGATCAACATCAAATAGTAACATGACTTGGATACCTATGATGCATAATGTCAATTAGTATAAATACTATACTGCATAGCTTAAATATTTCAAAGAGAGTATATCTGATTTAAACTGTTTTCCCAAAAATAGGTATTTAAAGCACATATATTTTAGAAGAGTAAGACTTCTGTTTGTATCCAAAACATCAAAGTGTATATCCAAGGAAGTATATCTTGTCTTCTATCTTTCTTAATCAATATTATTGTATACGAAGAGACAATAAAGTTGCTATTCATTGATTTCATCAACATTCCCTTTGAAGCTACAGCTTCTCTAAAGCCCAGGGTAACAACTATAACTTCTTTTTTACCCATGTAATTGTTTCTTTTTACATGGGTCTAGGGCATTGATGCTGATGAATTAGAACTAACAAAGGACTAAAAATAATATTTTGTGGGGAAGAAGATCCCTTTGTGTATAGTTTATATGTCATCAAAAACAATAACAATGTTTTTTAAAACTAATCTATAAAACTCTACTATAATGAGACATGCATGGTGAATTACATACTCAATTACAATGCTCATAAAAATAAACTCTGGGCATTTCATCAAATATTAAATTCTAAGCATTCTATTATAAATGTTAAAATGAGGGCCTGGTTATTTTAAATATCCCATATAGGTAATCTTGTGAAATAGTGTGGATATTCCAAAAATTGGAGAAAATAGCCCAGTGAAATTTTACATTTTTTAAGCAGGTAAATACGAATTATAAAATATAAAAGATGTTTTTCCAGTATTTAATTAAGGTTGTATCTTTCAATAGCTTATGAATCTATAACATTTATGCTATGCACGTTTTGATAACTAAAATATATGTTCTATGCTGAGGCCTAGCAAACACAGAAGTGGATGCTCATAGTTAGCTATTGGATGGATCACAGGGCCCCCAATGGAGGAGGTAGAGAAAGTAACCAAGAAGCTAAAGGGATCTGCAACCCTGTAGGTGGAACAACAATATGAACTAACCAGTAACCCCTCAGAGCTCATGTCTCTAGCTGCATATGTATCAGAAGATGGCCTAGTCGGCCATCAGTGGAAAGAGAGGCCCATTGGTCGTGCAAACTTTATATGCCTTAGTACAGGGGAACACCAGGGCCAAGAAGTGGGAGTGGGAGGGGAGGGGAGTGGATGGGGGAGCGTGCGGGGGACTTTTGGGATAGCATTGGAAATGTAAATGGAATAAATACCTAATTAAAATAATAAAATATAAAAAATATGCTCATTGTTGAGATAGGTACAAAACCAACAACCTGCAAAAGCAGTAGTTGCCTTTGTTACCTAAGTGCTAGAAAGCAGACTTTCTCATACAAAAGTACATATATCACTTGGATGTCTCTGATTTGTACATGTATTAACTCAATTAATTATTATAAAACATATGCTATCTTATAACTGTCTGTTTGTTTGTTTTTTTTGTTTTTTTGTTTTTTTTGACAGGGTTTCTCTGTGTAGCCCTGCCTGTCCTGGAACTAACTCTGTATACCAGACTGGCCTCAACGACAGAAATCTGCCTTCCTCTGCCTCCCAAGTACTGGGATTAAAGGTATGTGCCACCACTGCCTTCTTCTTCTTCTTCTTTTTTTTTTTTTAGTCAGAACTGTCAGGAAAAGAATGTTAGTATGGACATTAGTTCATGTACTTCTTTTACATAAAAAGGTCTCTGTTAATCAAAAATACAAAAAGTAATTTTTTTTTTAGGTTTTATAATATATTGTTTACTTGACAGATTTTTTCCAACATTCTTTCTATATTAACATCCTTATGGTCAAATTTTGTTTAGTATACTGGTTTATTATATCAGCATGTATGCATGTTCATAGTATCTTTCAGGTAAGGAGTTTATTATTATCCTTTTTCAAAACTTCAGCTCATCAAATAAAATAATGTCCATAGATCAAAATATAAAATACATATGGAGAAAGTGCACTGCAAGAGGTAGATGTGGTAAGTATGCCTTTGTCCTCAGTTAGGTCCAGATGATGGAGCTTGGTAGTCAGCTTCAGGCAGACCAGCCTGATATCTCATAAGACTAAGGAACAGGACATTATTTTCTAACTTGTTGTATTTCCTTCAAGCATATGGACAGAGCTTATATAAAAATCATTCTGAGCTGAATTGGATAGAGTTCTGTTGTGTACCTTTTCCTGAAGATATAACAAACAGTATTTTATTCCAGGTAGGGTAACAATGTCATACAAGCCTACATTACTGAGGTTACACACAGAAAAATGTTAACAGGCTATCCACAGCATGGTGATTTAGGTAACTACACCAACAAAATCTCTACCCTAGTGTGGTGACAACTCAGAAAAACCCTATTACTGGATTTTCTTGGACTGTCTAAAGGTATTTCAATCCAAGCAACTGATCTTTAGTAGTAATTGTTTTCTTCTTACATAATCTGTTTTTGGAAGTTTCCCTTTTGTCTGGCAAATTTACTGTGAATTTCCTCCTCAAAGGGAATGTTTCTATTAGAAGAAAATGTTTGCCCAAGCCTTATTTTCTAAATACCTCTGACCATAAGAACAGAAAAATTATAACAGATCCTATTGAATCAGAAATATATGGCACCAGACTAGAAACATATACTTTTAACAAATAAGAAAAACAGTAAGTTACTTTACAATGCTAAAATGTGAAAGCTATTATTTATATCATCCTATTGTTTAGTATTTCTTTCAATATAAATTCACCAATATGGCTTTATAAAGTGGGTCATAGAACATGTGTGGTATTTTTGTAAGTATGTAATTAAAATGAGAAAATATGCTGCATAACTTGAGAGAAAAATTCTATTATTGTAGCATAAAAGTTATAAAGGTGGCTACAACTATTGATGATTTTTTTTCTCCTAGTTTTCGGCACTGCAACTTCAGTTACAATCTCACAACCACTGTGGTTGTCTGGACAGGAACCACAAAAGACTAATTCTGTGAACATTCAGTAATTGATGGAGGTAAGGCTCATTCTATCCAAGAAAGCTGTCAGTTGGAGGCTTCTGGTGGAAAGGAATTCATTGCCTTTAGTGACATAATCACTGATGAGTGATTTATTTTCCAGTAGATAGTGTTATACCTATGCCATCAAAAGTAGCCCTTTTTAAATACTGTAGATCACAAAGCAAAAAATAAAACTAAACATTAGGAAAAGAAAATGATATAGGGACTTGGTAGGGAAAAGGCAGGGAAGATGATGGTGTGATAGGGAGATAAGAAGTTGCAGAAACATGAATCTTACCAGATTGAACTATGTATATACATGAAATTTTCAAGGAATAAACTCATAGTAAATGGTAAATTGCTAATAAGAAGAACTTCATGGTAGATTAAACAAGCTGTATTTGATCCCTAGAACCCTAGTGGTAGAAGGAGAGAAATTTGCTAAGCCTGGCAAGCTGTTGTCTTATTTCACCTAGCAGTTTATTCAAGAGGAAAGAAAAAAAAAATGGGAAGTAACTTCTCCTAAGACTTTGAATCCTGAAAAGACACTATAGAATTACCTTTGTGTTGTTAAAGAACAACTGCTAGTGTATGAGAAGGTTTGTGGCTACATATATGCATGAGCACACAACCAATAATTATATAAGTATAATAAAATATGACTTCATTTCTAAGACAGGACTATTAATTCTTCATTATACTCAGCCCTTAAAAATTGTATGTCAGTATTTGGAAGGCATCATGAGTATGACTCTGCATTCATTGTAATATATTTGAAAATAGAAGCGTTAAGAGAAGGATTGAAGAAACTGAAGTGGATGGCAAACCCACAGTAATACCAACAGTGTCAAATAACCTGGACCCCTGGGAGCTCTCAGACAATGAACCACCAACCAAAGAGCATATACAGGCTCTTACTTGGCCCCTGGCCCAAATAGAGCAAAGGACTACTTTGTTGGCCTCAGTGGGAGAGAATGATCCAAATCCTGGAGAAATTTGGTGCCTATGTGGGGGAGTGGCACCTTCCCAGAGGCAAAGGAAAAGGGAGAGGGGGAAAGAAATCTAAGAATGGGGATTGAGAGGGGGTGGCATTTGTGATTTAAATAAATAAATAAATAAATAAATAAATAAATACTCCAATAAAAGAAAATTTCAAATAATTTTAGTTATTTTTATTTATTCAATTTTTATCTGGCTCACTGCCCACATCTCAGACAGTCCCTCACACAATATATCCCACGTGCCCCCCCCCCAGTCTATTTCTACTGTGGACAGATGAGGACTCCCCTGGGTATTTACCCACCCTAGTATCAAGACTCTGAGAGGCTAGGTGCTTCCTCTCCTACTGCGACCAGAGAAGGCAGCCCAGCTTTTGGAATAGCCCTTACTCTGTTTTTTGAGGCCCACATGAAGACCAAGTTGCACATCTGCTACATATGTGCTGGGAGGCCTAGGTTCAACTCCTATATGTTGTTTGGTTAGTGGTTCCACCTCTGAGAACCCCAAGGAGATCCAGTTTAGTTAATTCTGTTGGTCTTCCTGTTCAGTTCCTATCCCCTTTGGGGCTGCAACCCTTCCTCCTATTCTTCCATAAGAACCCCCAAACTCCATCCAGTATTTGGCTATGGGTGTCTGCATCTGTCTAAGTCAGTTGGTTGGTAGTGCCTCTCAGAGAACAGCCATAATAGACTCCAATCTGCAAGCACAATAGAATATAACAAATAGTATCAGCTATTGGTGCTTGACAATGGGATGGGTCTCAAGTTTGGCAGCTGATTGGATGACTGTTCCCTTGATCTCTGTTCCATCCCCAATCCCTGCATTTCTTGTAGACAGGATAAATTTTGGGTCAAAAATTTTGTGGGTGCGTTGATATCACTATTGCTCCATTAGGGCTCCTGCCTGGCCACAATAGGCAGCCTCCTTAGGCTTCATATCCCTAATGTTGTGACTCCCAGCTAAGGACACCCCAACTCTTTCTTGGGTGCCTGCCCTATCCCAGGTCTCCTTCTCTTCCTGATGAAGCTCCCTACCTCCACCCTCTGTCAATTGCTGATTTCCATTTATTCTCATGGCCATCTATCCACTGCCCATGCCTGTCTCCACACCCAATCCTTAGCCCCCTAGTATCCTTCTGATGACCTCTCCTACCCAGTTGCCTTCCTCCATCTGCCTTCCACAATTATTCTACTCTCTGCTCCAAGTGAGATGCAAGCATCCTATTTTTGTGCTATTGTAACTCTTCAGTCTTCCTGTGTCTATGAAATATACCATTGGCATCCTGTATTTTATGGCTAATACTCACTTATAATTGAATACATGCCATTCGTTTCCTTTTGGGACTGGTATACCACATTCAGAGTGATATTTTCAGTGTCTGTCTACTTTCTACAGAATTTATGATGCATTTGTATTTCATAGCTAAATAGTATTCCATTTTGTAAATGTACCAAAATTTCTTTATCTATTCATTCATTGAGGGACATCTTGATTGTTTTTAGTTTCTGGCTATTATGACTAAAGCTTCTATGAACATAGTTGAACAAGTGTCTTTCTGGGGTGTTGTAGCATCTTTGAGTATATACCCAGGAGTGGTACAGAAATAGTACAATTCCCAGTTTTCTAAGAAATGGCCAAATTGATTTCCAAAGTGGTTGGACAAGTTTGTACTCTCACCAGCAATGTAAAAGTATTCCCCTTGCTCCTCATCCTTGCCAGCAAGTGCTCTCACTTGAGGTTTTTTTTTTTTTTTATCTTAGTTCTTTTGACGGATATAAGGTGAAATCTCAGAATTATTTTGACTTGCATTTCCCTGATGGCCAAGGACTTTGAACATTGCTTTAAGTATTTCACTTCCACTCAAGATTCCTCTATTGATAATTCTCTGTTTAGCTCTGCACATCAGTTTTTAAAATTGGTTTATTTGGGTTGTTGCTAACTTCTTGAGTTCTTTATCAATTTTAGATATTAGCCCTCTGTCAGATGTAGGGTTGGTGAAGATAATTCCCTAACCTATAGGTTGCAGTCTTGTTCTGTTGACAATGTCCTTTGTCTGATAACGTTTTTCAGTTTCATGAGGTCCCATTTATCAATTGCTGACTGTAAAGCCTGAACCATTGATGTCCTGTTCAGGAAATTGTCTCCCGCATTAATGTGTTCAAGAATATTTCTTATTTTCCCTTCAATGAGATTTAGTGTTTTTTATTAAGGTTTCATGTTGAGGTGCTCAATTCACTTGGAATTGAGTTTTGTGCAAAGTGATAAATATTCATCTATTTTCATTTTTCTACATGTAGACATCCAGTTAGACAAGCAGAAAAGGCCAACTATTTGAAAATAGCAATTCCTACAAACCTCAAGATTCAAAATTAGACAATTTTATTTAAATGTTTATACCTGTTAATAAATGAACTTACATGTTGTTCTTTTTTTCAATAATATCATTTAATTTTCCTTTAGCTATTTTTAATACAAGGTAGAAACATTCTTCAAGATTCTCTTTATGTTGAAGTTTATTTGGTGTTTACTTGGAGAAATTTAGAGGAGTGCACATTTATTGCAAATGGTATTTATAACCATCAGAACTGGACAGGAAATTAAGAAGTAAACTGTCTGCCAGGGGCAGCAAATAACACTAGAGCCTTCTCTCATCATTTCCATTGCTGTGGCTCTGTAACCAATGTTTGAATATAGGATAAGCCTCTCTGTAGTCTTTAGTGACTATTTCCATGTGCAATTCTCACAGGAAAATATGTAAAACTGACATCTGGTCATCTTCAGATTCAATGTATAAATGAGAAGCAAAATTGGCTTGGAGAATTAAAAACAAATGAGAATTTACCCAACTGAATCCAAGCTGTTTTCCCACATAGCATAGCCATGTTCCTAACCATGAAATGAGGAAAAACCAAGCGTAGATAATCAGAAGTCAAGTTTGAAGTAAAATCCCATTTGTATATTATTTCCCTAAAGAGTTAGCCCAATATTTCCCTAAGTATTTATTTAATTTCATATAGAAAAAAAGGAAATTGAAAGGTCTTGTGATTCATTATTGCTACAAACTCAAAAACAAAATAAGGTTCATCACACATTTCCCTATTTTCATTTATATTAATCTACATCCTCACATTTTTCTTGCTGCTCATTCATGTTTTCTCAATTATGTCTACATATTTTAATAAGATTTATAATAGCCATCATTTATTCACTGTTCAACACTTTATTTTTTAAATAAGTTTAAATTAAGAGTAAAACAAATCAATAAAAATATTAATTACTGTCATCAAAAGCAGAAGCCCTTGCAAATAGTTGTGGTTTTGGTCCTTAAACATCAAGGAGTTGCCAGTTATTAAATGCTAGATTACACAGAAGGCAAACTAGCATAGTGATTTGAAACCTCAAATTAGTATGTAATTTAGCCTATGTCATTTATTAAATGGCATAATTTTGACTGGATAATAGTTCTTCATTTCTCTTTCATGTTTACTAATATTTAAATGATATGAAAACTGTAGTAGTATAAACTTTCTGTAAAGATCATGCACACTCAACAGTGTTCTGCCTGAAATATTCTTCAACAGACAAAGATTACATATATATATATATATATATATATATATATATATATATATACACACACATATATATATATATATATATTTGTCCCTTATAGAGTTTAATTTAATTTAATTTCTGTATCATCTAGTTACATGTACATGTTTTTCTACATACAAAAATCACTTTAGACTTTAGTAAGCTGTACTTAAGCTGCATGGTACAGGTACATAGCAAATAACGACCAGCAGTAAATATCACAGGCAAAACTGAGGAAAATATAATTTGTTGTTAGAAAAATATTCAATTTTATCTGTGTTGTCTTTGCCTGCAAAGACTCTAGTCCAGCAAAAATCATTATTCTAAAAATTGAAGAACTAAAGAAGACATTTGTATGGGAATAATTCATCCACCAAGAAGTTGTCATAATCTAAAAAATCATATTTAACAAATGTTTGAAATGTTGGTTTCATAAAATAATTATCAATTAGTAAAAAATGGTCATAAAATTCCTGGTAAAATAATGGTGAGTGGCCAGAATACATCATTATCATCTTCCAATAGATCATCTGAATTTAAAAAAAAATCACAAAAGAGACTATACCACATTTCAAATGTATTTGACAAATATCTCCAGAATATTTCAATCAACACATATAAGATATCCATTAGTCTAAAAAGTACAAAGAACTTTTTCTAAAGTGGAGTCCACCATATTGTAGCCCACCTACCAATGTTTAAAAAATTGAAAGGAATCCCAAACAATTTATTGTTTCTTACCAGATCATGATGGAGCAAATGAGAAACAAACAATTAGGAATATTATATAAGTTAAACAAACACTTAGAGACTTAATAATATATCTTTAAATGACCAGTGACTCATTGAAGAAGTCAAAGAGCAAATTCAATTCCTAGAATCAGGCTAAAGAGAACCCAAAATGTATCAATGTACATGAAAACTCTTCCAATATTTTGAGGAGATAAAACCAATTATTTTTTAGTTGTTAAATAGAAAGGATAGCACACTAGGAAACTTATCCTGCAGAGCCAATGTTATCCTGATACTGAAAACTCATAAACATCGATGAAAAAGTCTCAATTAGAACATCTGCAACTGAAGTTACATAGTTTATTATGAAGATCTTTTCCCCTACCACCAGGCTATAACATGGGGTCACCTGCTGTGAGATACCCTAATCAGAGAAGGATAAAGCTCACTCTGCATCAGAGAAGCATCTTTTTGGGGAAGATGGAGACCATTACAGAAAACTGTGAGTTGTCACAATGCAGAGAAAAAAAATGAAGGTGTGATTCTTGGCCAAAATGAATACATCTATAACACAGCTCTTCTGTACCTGAGACTTAGAGACCATTGACTCAGAAAATTTGAACTAGCCAGAGGACCAGGAAGGCTGACCCCCTCCCTCCCTGAGAGTTTCAAGGGACTAAGCTACCAACCAAAGAGTACACATGGAGGGACCCATGGCTCCAGCTGCATGTGTAGCAGAGTATGGCCTCGTGTGGCATCTGTGGGAGAGGTAGCAGAGTATGGCCTCGTGTGGCATCAGTGGGAGAGGATGTCCTTGGTCCTCTGAAGGCTTGATGCCCCAGTGTAGGGGAATGATAGAGTGGCAATGTAGGACTGGGTGGTGGTTGGGTGAGCACCCTCAAAGAAGCAGGAAGAGGGAGGATTCTGGAGGGGAAACTGGGAAAAAGGATAACATTTGAAATATAAGTAAATAATTTATCCAATAAAAAAAAGAAAAATAACCAAGACACTGAGAGAATAGACATTATTTTTAATAGTATAACCTTGTTCAAATGAAGGTGAAAGAATAAGAAAAAGGAAAAACTTCCTTGATCTCTTTTTGTTGTCTTATTGTTCTAGCTAACACATCAAGTACTATATTGAATGGAAATGGGCATCCTTGTCTTGTCCCCGATTTTAGTAGGTTTACTTCAAGTATGTCCCCATTTAATTTGATAATGCCTGTTGGTTTGCAGTAATTGCTTTTATTATTTTTAGGTCTGGGCCTTGAATTTCTGATCTTTCCAATATTTTTAACATGAAAGGGTGCAGTATTTTGTCAAATGCTTTGTTTGCATCTAAGGAGGTGATCATGTGATTTTTTTTCCCTTTGGGTTTATATAGTGGATTAGGTTAATGAATTTTTGTATATTAAACCAACCATGCATCCCTGGGATGAAGCCTACCTGATACTGGTGAATGATTGTTTTGATGTGTTCTTGGATACGGTTTGCAAGAATTTTGTTTAGTATTTTTGCATCGATATTCATACGTGAGATTGGTCTGAAGTTCTAATTTTTTGTTGAGTCCTTGTGTGGTTTATGTATCAGAGTAATTGTGGCTTCATAGAATAAATTAGGTAATGTTCCTTCTGTTTCTATTTTATGTAATAGCTTGAGGAAAATTGGTATCAGGTCTTCTGTGAAGGTCTGGTAGAATTCTGCACTAAATCCATCTGGCCCTGGGCTATTTTTGGTTGGGAGGCTTTTAATGACTTCTTCTGTTTCCTTGTGAGATATGGGCCTGTTGAGATAGTTTACCTGCTCTTGATTTAACTTTGTTATGTGGCATCTGTCTAGAAAATCATACATTTCTTCTAGATTTTCCACTGTTTTTGAGTATAGACTTTTATAGTAAGATCTGATAATTTTTTTAAATTTCCTCCATTTCTGTTGTTATATCTCCCTTTTTATTTCTGATTTTGTTAATTTGCATACTGCTTCTTGGCCAATTAGTTAGTTTGGCTAGGGATTTATCTATCTTGTTAATTCTCTTAAAGAACCAGGCTTTGGTTTGTTAATTCTTTGTACTGTTTTCTTGGTTTCCATTTGGTTGATTACTGCCATGAGTTTGACTATTTCCTGCCTTCTACTCCTCTTGGATGAGTTTGCTTCTTTTTATTCTATACCTCATGAAACTGGAAAGCTTCTGTACTGCAAAAGACATAGACAAGACAAATCAGCAACCTACAGATTGGGGGAAAAATCTTCATTAACCCTACATCTGATACACTCTAATATTCAAAATATATAAAGAATTCAAGAAGTTAATCACCAAAAAAAAAAAAAATCAAACAACCCAATTAAAAATGTGGTATAGAATTAAATGGAGAATTCTCTACTGAGGAATCTCAAATCGCTGAGAAACACCTAAAGAAGTGTTCAAAGTCCTTAGTGATCAGAGTAATGCAAATCAAAATGACACTGAGATTCCATGTTACATCAATCAGAATGTTTAAGATCAACACTTCAGGTAACAACACATGTTGTAGAGGATGTGGAGAAAGAGGAATACTCCTCTATTTCTGGTGGGAATGAAAACTGGTACAACCACTCTGGAAATCAATCTGGAGTTTCCTCAGTAAATTTGTAAATAGGTTTACCTGAAGACCCAGCTATACCACTCTTGAAAATATACTTAAAAGATGCCCCACCATGCCACAGGGGCACATTTTTCACTATGTTCATAGCGGCCTTATTTGTGATAGCCAGAAGCTGGAAACAACCTAGATGTCCCACAACAGAAGAATGGGTACAGAAAATGGAGTTCATTTACACAATTCAGCAATTAAGAATGAGGACATCCTGAGTTTTGCAGGCAAATGGATGGAACTAGAAAATATCATCCCGAGTAAGGCAACAATGTCCAAAAAGGACATGCGTGATATATACTCACTAATAAGTGGATATTAGCAAAAAAAAAAAGTAGAGAATACCCAAGATACAGTCCAGTCCAGAGAACTCAAAAATCTCAACAAGCTGAAGTACACAAGTGAGGACACCCCAGTTTCAATTTATTAAGAGAGAGAAGAAAGCAATCACAAATGTGGAGGGTGGGAAGGGACCTGGGAGGGAAAGTTGATGGGTGATGTATGGGGGGAAAACCTGATCTGGTATTGGGTGAGGGAAAAGGACTAAAGGAAACCCTAAGGGCCAGCAGAAAGAATGTAGACAGGCAACCTCAGGAAATAGGGTGGGGGGGTTCACCAGAATGCATCAGAGACCTGGAAAGTGAGAGAGTCCCATGACTCAAAGGGAGAGACCTTAAATGAAACACCAGAAAGTAGGGAGAGGGATTTTATAGAGCCCACCTCCAACAGGATATCAAATGAGGGATGGGGTTGCCATCCCACAGTCACATCTCTGACCCATAATTGTTCCTGTTTGAATGAGTTACAGGGATGGAAATGGAGATGACCCTGAGGAAAAGAAGGTCCAGTGACAGGCCCAGAGTCAGGTCAGATCCAGGGGAGGTCCCAAGGCTGGACACTATTATTGAGGCTATGGAGCACTCACAAAAGGGACCTATTATGACT
The DNA here is from genome assembly GCF_000001635.26 of Mus musculus. Lineage (NCBI taxonomy): Eukaryota > Metazoa > Chordata > Mammalia > Rodentia > Muridae > Mus > Mus musculus. The sequence goes on from NC_000086.7 coordinate 115,950,023, forward strand.
GCCCTCTGAAAGATCCAACAAGCAGCCGAAAGAGTCAGATGCAGTTATTTGCACCCAGCCAATGGACAGATGCTGCTGACCTCTGTGGTTGAATTAGGGAAGGCTGAAGAGAAGGGTGATCCTGTAGGAGGACCAGCAGTCTCAATTAATCTGGAGTCCTGAGATCTCTCAAACACTGGACCACCAAACAGGCAGCATACACCAGCTGATATGAGGCCCCAAATACACATAACAGTAGAGGACTTCTGGGTATGTGATCATTATGTACCTAACCCTCAAGAGACTGGATACCCCAGGGTGTTTAGAGGTCAGGTGGGGTGGGGTGGGGCAAGTTTATCCATGTGGAAACAGGAGGGGTGGGGAGGAAGTATAAGATGTAGAACCATCTGCAGGTGGATGGGGGGGGTAAAATATAGAGTATAAAATATTTAATAAAAAAAAGAAAAAAGAATCTTCCATAGAATTTCTGATGTTATTTTTTAAATAGGTGGGAAAAATAGGTTCAAAAGCTTGTCATTTCAGTATTGCAATATTTTATAAGATTTGTTCAGAAGAGTGAATTCATTCTCAAAATAATTATCTTTTATACATTTCTAACTGAGTTTAAAAAAGAGATTGTATTCTCTGCATGTGAAAGGGAAGCCACAACCATGCAATTTAACAATGCTATCTACACAAGACGTGCAGAGATACAGTACCATTTGACACAAGAATGTGAACGGGAGAAACCACACAAGACACCACTATACATAGAGGAAGGGCTATATGCTGGTAGAGGAGGAGGAATGAGACTTATGAGAGGTTATATAACATGAAATGATCAGCCATAAGCCTAAACACAGAGATACATACACAGACACACATACAAACACACGTATACACACACTCACCCTATATACAACATAAAAATACTGAATTGAATCTGCTTCATGGATTTTTATTAATGTGTATGTATATATGACATCAATGATTAAAGAAGACACGGCCCTGAATTTGGGAGGGGGTGGCAGACATGGTAGAAGAAGGAGAAGTGGGAGGAGATAAAGGATATAATTATTGCTTAATTAAATAAAAAATATCATATATAATAAACAAGATGATTTTACCCTGTGTACACAAGTTTAGTTAAGTAATAAAATTTAGTCACTATAATAGAACACACTGCCAAAAGAAAGATATTTCATAATCACTGCAAAAGATAAGGAAGACTTCTTCAATAAATTTTAATATTCCTCTATGATTTAAAAGATATTGTGGTACATTTACATAATGAAATTATACTCAGCTATTAAAAACAAGGACTTTATGAAATTTGCAGGCAAATGGATGGAACTTGAAAACATTATCCTAAGTGAGGTAACTCAGTCACAAAGAACACATAGTATGTACTCACTGAGAAGTGGATATTAGCCCAAAAGTTCAGAATACTCAATATACAATTCATAGACCCAAAGAAGAGGCCCAAAAAGAAGGAAGACCAAGGTGTGGATGTTTTAGTGCTTCTTAGAACGGGGAAAATACTCACAGGAGGAAGTACCAAGACAAAGTATGGAGCAGAGACTGAGGGAAAGGCCATCTAGAGACCGCCCAACCTGGGGATCCACCCCATATACAGTCACCAAACCTAGACACTATTGTAGATGCTGGAAGTGCTTGCTGACAGAAGTCTGATATTGCTGTCTTCTGAGAGGCTCTGAGAAATATAGAGGTAGATGCTCACAGCCAACCACTGGACTGAGCACAGGGTTCCGAATGGAGGAGTTAGAGAAAGGAATGAAGGAGCTGAAGGGGCTTATAGCCTCATGGGATGGGGGGGCAACAGTGTCAACCAGCCAGACCCCCCGGAACTCCAGGAGACTGAACCACCAACCAAAGGATACACATGGAGGGACCCAGGGCTCTGGCAGCATATGTGGCAGAGGATGGACTTATTGGACATCAGCAGCAGGAGAGACCCTTGAGCCTGAAGGTGTTCGATTCCCCAGTGTAGGGAAAGGCCAGAGAGGCAAGAGAGGAGAAGGTGGGTGGGTGGGAAGGTAGGAGAGCACCCTCATAGAGGCAGGAGGAGGGGGGATGTGATAGGGAAATTCTGAAGGGGAGACCTGGAAAGGGGAAAATATTCAATTTAAAGAAAGATGTGAAGAAAGAGTCAGCTTAGTTGTTGAGTGCACTCACTGCTCCGGGAGAAAACTCGTATTCAGTTAATAGCACCTGCAAGGTACTACACAACTAACTACTTACTATCTAGTTCCAAAGTATCTAATGCCATTTTCCAATCTCCATTGGCACTGTATGCATGGATTGTACTTGTTTAAACACAGGCACACACATACACATAAATTATCTAAGTAATTTTAAGAAAGCTGGAACAACATTATGAACTAACCAGTACCCCGGAGCTCTTGACCCTAGCTGCATATGTATCAAAAGATGGCCTAGTCGGCCATCACTGGAAAGAGAGGCCCATTGGACTTGCAAACTTTATATGCCCCAGTACAGGGGAATGGCAGGGCCAAAAAGTGGTAGTGGGTGGGTAGGGGATTGGGGGGGAGGGTATGGGGGACATTTGGGATAGCATTGGAAATGTAAATGGGGAAAATACCTAATATATATATATATATATATATATATATATATATATATATATATATATATATAAAGAAAGCTTACAGAACCTAGAATCAATCTCTCTCTCTCTCTCTCTCTCTCTCTCTCTCTCTCTCTCTCTCTCTCTCTCTGTGTGTGTGTGTGTGTGTGTGTGTGTGTGTGTGTGTGTGTATCTATACCAATGGAAGACAAGAAAAAAAGACTTAGGTCTTTCTTACATAGAGAATTTGTCTGTCTGTCCATATATCATGAGATATTTTCAAATTGCAATCATGAATATTTGGGGGTAAAAAAGATGCTAAAATATGTATTTGTGCTTGTGTGTATGTTTACTGGTTGATTGAATATAATTAGCATATCTATTAACCAAGCACACCATTTTTTCCTCCTGTTGAACAGGAATATTTTACCCTTCAACCAAGAATATTTTAGAACCTTGGGCTACAATGGATGATAATTTTGAGACTTCTGAATTTACAATGGAGTAGTATCTTGATAAAACTAAGTTTTAAAATACATTGCATATAATGCATTTAATTTACCTGAAATTATCAAGTGTTATAGCTTAGGCTATTCTAAACATATTCAAACTTGGCTTTAGCTATAAGATTAAGAAACAGCTGGGCAATCACATATAACCCAAAGCAAATTTCTTAATAAAGTGCTCAATATTCCATTTCATACATAGACTGACAGTTTGAAGATATGAAATACAAAAACACATTTCATGTTGCACAAACCATAGTAGCAACAGAAGAAATTGTAGACTCATTCACATCTCTGATCCTGTGTTTGATTAGGAGCTGGACCCCAATGCTGCTCCAGTATAGCATAGCATGAAACTACTACACTGACATTGTGTGCTGCATACTACTACAGAAAATTTTACCACATCTGGCTGTTTGGGATTAAAATCCAAAATTCAATTCATGGTTTCCCCTGAATGTTTATGTATTTTATAACATCATAAAGCTAAAATATCAAGTCAGTCACTCCTATCTATTCTTGCAGAAGGAAAAAGTAAAAGCTTAGGCTCTGAGTATAGATAAAAACAAAGTCTCTCCTTAGCATTCATGAACAGAGACAGGATTTGCAGGTTTTTGGACAGAAGTAACATTACCTGTGTATAAAAACAAAATAAAACTGCAAACTCATTTTAAGTTGACTTGGATTGTTTAAAGTGACATGGAAGCATAAAACAAAATGACAGCAATCACCATCTCTATTTTTGAGCAAGCATACTTTAAACAAGACAACAAAATAAAATATAATCATCTTTTTATATTTTAAGTGATTGGTTGTTTTTGCTTTTGGTTGTTTTTCAAGACAGTGTCTTATTATGCAAATGCTCCTCTTCTCAAACATACATTGAAGTTCAGATTGGCCTTGTATATGTAATCCCCCTGCCCCCACCTCTTGAGTATTAAAAATATATGCAAGAGCTACTGTGACTGGCTTCAAACCACCATAGTCTAATAGACATATACACTAAAAAAAGGACTGATGAGCGTGTTGGTTATTATTGTGTAGTGTATTCAGAGTTTGCTCATTTTCACAACTAAACTTAAATAAAACTTCTATTTTGTTGTGATTTTGTTTGTAATTTTGTTTTATAAAGGAGCATACATTTGTGTGTTCTCTAAAGCAGAGTTTTGCCTTTTTCTTTTCTTTTCTTTCTTTCTTTCTTTCTTTCTTTCTTTCTTTCTTTCTTTCTTTCTTCCTTTCTTTTTTTTTTTGAATGATAATGTGAATATACAGACCATGAAATGGGGCAAATTAATGTAAAAGGGCACAGAAGGATTGTAAGAGTTTGAGGCCATGAATGACTGCAAGGAACCAGATGTCCAAACTTAGCCGGGAAGATGCACCTATAAACTCACAACTGATAAAATGCATGCAATCTATGCAATGTCAGGTCAGACAAAAAGAGTAGGCTGTTAAAAAAAACCTTCTTATGAACAGTGAATTCATCATAGAAAATCTATATCAATGATATTACAGTTAAAAATCTGCACTCTACTAATTTCTGCCAGTTTAGAGGGCTGTGATATTCAAATAGAAAATTAAAACTCTCTGATCCTCAGATTTCCTTGAAGACTACAAGAGCAAGTAGAGAATAATCATTCCAACTACAGAAGTTTATAATCCCAAAAGCAAGAAATGTGAAGTATTTGTCATCTGGCAACCTACAAGGACAGTCAGAGCTCTAACATCTGGCAGCATTATACACATTGCCGGCTTTCTCATCTCTGTGAGACTTAGTACTTTCAACTAGGTAGTGTAGAAAAAAAATATTTCATTTTGTTGAATTGCTAAAAGCTTAAATGAAAATATTTGTTACATTTTTTAAAGGATAAAAGCGTATAAAACTTTGATGTTATTGTTATTAGAATATGGAGTATGTAAATATATATTCATGATTATAAATGCCGAAATGAAATATGTAAATAATATTGGAGGTTTCTACTCATGTATTTGAGTCTAATAAAAATTATAAATTAGTGATACAACTAATTCTTTAAAAATGATATGAAATTAGGTTTTTTAATTTATTTTTTAATTATGTATTTTCCTCAATTACATTTCCAATACTATCCCAAAAGTCCCCCATACCCCCCCCCCCACTCCCCTACCCACCTATTCCCACTTTTTGGCACTGGCGTTCCCCTGTACTGGGGCATATAAAGTTTGCATGTCCAATGGGCCTCTCTTTCCAGTGATGGCCGACTAGGCCATCTTTTGATACATATGCAGCTAGAGTCAAGAGCTCCGGGGTACTGGTTAGTTCATAATGTTGTTGTACGTACAGGACTGCAGATCTCTTTAGCTCCTTGAGTATTTTCTCTAGCTCCACCATTGGGGGCCCTGTGATCCATCCAATAGCTGACTGTGAGCATCCACTTATGTGTTTGCTAGGCCCTGGCCTAGTCTCACAAGAGACAGATATATCAGGGTCCTTTCAGCAAATGCTTGCTAGTGTATGCAATGGTGTCATCGTTTGGAGGCTAATTATGGGATGGATCCCTGGATATGGCAGTCTCTAGATGGTCCATCCTTTTGTCTCAGCTCCAAACTTTGTCTCTGTAACTCCTTCCATGAGTGTTTTGTTTCCAATTCTAAGAAGGGGCAAAGTTTCCACACTTTGGTCTTTGTTCTTCTTCAGTTTCATGTGTTTTGCAAATTGTATCTTATATCTCGGGTATACTAAGTTTCTGGGCTAATATCCACTTATCAGTGAGTACATATCATTTGAGTTCTTTTGTGATTGTGTTAGTTTTTAAAACTACTATTATGATATTTGAAGTATATCATATGTAGTTAAAATTATTTCCAATTCATAAAAGATTAATATTTCTACCAACTTTACTATTAATCTAGTTACTATTGATTTATGAAAATATGTGTCTGATTTAAACATTTTAACCTGAAAATAAAATATTTTTTTTGTTAAACATTAAATTATTTACTTTTAAGTTAAACTAAATTAAACTAAAAAGTCAATGCAGTAAGAAACCACAAAATTCCATTTTGTGCAAAACAACCTAAGATATGTTTTATTGTGGTAAGTCACCATTCATCCCTCTGCTCAACAAATTGCATTTTATTTTAACTTGTATTTTCTCTTAACATAGATAACTGTAAAGAAAATAAAATATCACTAATCATTCCCATAGACAGAAGTAGAAAAAAAAGTCCTTAGATAACAAAATAATGTTAGGTCTCAAAAATTCATACTTAGAAGAGATAATTGCTTTCTACTCTATCTGGAAAAGAAAAAGACTTTTGAAAGGAAATTGATCATTCCAAATTTATTGGCTGAACTACTAGGTAAGCATAACCAGCTGATAAATTGTAACTAAAACTAAAGCTAATGATGTTCATAGTATGAAGCACCTTTCCATAAAAGATCTGGGTGCTATTTGAAGGAACATTTCATTACTATTATTGCTGAAGCCTTAGAACAAAGAGATGACAAGCACAAGATGTATCCATTATTGTTGCTTAACTACAAAGTTTATGAGCTATTACACACCTCTCTACTTTATTAATACAATGAACAATAGGGGAAGAGCTTCATTTTAAATGTACAGAAAATATATTACTTGATTGAATGATTTTATATCAATACCTATACAAAAATATGTGTGTATACTCACACACACACACACACACACACACACACACACATATGAATGAATCAGATACCCAAAATACAACATAGGATCAATGGAAAATAAATTGTAATAAAAACATGGGTCATACCCACAGTGTATTTAGATTATTGTTATCCTAAATGACTACAAAATTTACTACAATGCTATGGGAATGGATAAATTAAAATTTTAATGTTTTGTCATAAAAATTTCAAATAGTATCCTTTTAGAAAGATAAATAAGTGTTACGCATATATGATACTTTCAAACATTTTGAATATCATCAATAAAAAAATACAAAATTGACCATATGAGTAAAATTTATATATTATAGTAATATTTTGAATGATTATTAATATGTGTAAAATTTAAAATATACAATTATATATTATATAATTATATATTAACATAGAAAAAAATGTAAGTCCCCAGATATTGAAATATAAGGAATAAAATAAAACTTTCAAAATGTTTTGCGAATTAAAACAGCAAAGTAAACAAATGTTGTTTGACTACAGATTTGAGAATAAATATATAGAATTATAGTCATTTAAGATAATAAAATTGCCATAAGTAATGGTAACAAAGCAACAGAGAGTATCAGTGCCATAGGATGCAGCCATTGATAAAAACTCATTCTAGTCCCCCAGCCCAGAACAGCAGCAGACTGAATGGACATCAAGTCAGAAGAGACTATTTTTGAGGTTTTGAAATCCACTGACATATGTAGTAAAATATTGAGTTGAAGCCAGTGACTGATTTAACCCTTCTACTCTTTACCTTTTAGAATGTGAATCCTCTTATCAGTCTTGGAACACACAATAGTAGCTTTCTCATTTTGGATATATAGTGAGACTTTAACTCAGTGCAAATTTTACCCACATTTTCATTCATATTTCTAAGATTTACATTATAATTTAAATAATGAAATTTGGTACCAATTAGTTGACGTTTTTGACTTAAAGTTGATATTGTCCTGGCTTAAATCCTGGGGATATCTTACTGGGGGCGTATACTTTGCATGTGGTGTGAAGTTTAGGTACATGAGAGAAGGCTATAGTCCTACCTATATGAACTAATTATTGTAAAATTACTTCAAAATGAAAAAGTTTTCAATTTTTTATCAAAACAAGGACATAAGTAAAGAGAGAAGAGAGAATAAAGAGTGTGATATAAAATAGCCAGAAGCCAAAAACAGGAGTCACAAGAATTTGGAGCTGACAAGAAGATTCCTTAGGACAGTATACACCTATTTTATTTGTTGACTCTAAGACTTTACTACCTATAGTAGACCTAAGAAACTAGTATTAGTGAAAAGATGATGTATTCTTGTATAGTAGAAAATTATTGGGTTGTTAGTATTAAAGGTGTTTTGTTTTGTTTTGTTTTGTTTTGTTTTGTTTTGTTTTGTTTTGTTTTTTTGTCAACATGGCTAAGGTACAATAGCAAGATTCTTTGTCAAAGACTGAATTGTATGTTGCTTTCAAAACATTTTTATATTAAATTAACACGTAAGTTAATAGACATTATATGAAGTATATCACTATTTATAATAAATGAGCTTGCTAAATATTTACAAATTAGGAGGTTTAGGTCATTGAGAAAATGTTCCTTCCTCACACTTTTATCTACTATGTTCTTGAATATATATAAATGTCTACACACACATACACACACACACACACACACACACATATCAAAACAGTTTTAGATGACAAAAATCTCTCCTTTCTTATTTCTATTATTTTTTACAGTCCAGTTGTTAAATCCTCTCAGTTCCATCCTCCCACAGTTCCTTATTCTCATACCATTCTTCCTCTCCCTGTCTCCAACAAGCTATCCCCATCCTCCCACTCCCTGTCAGGTCTTCCCACTCTCTGGGGACTGAAGTATTTCAAGGATTAGTTGTGTCTTCTCTCACTTAGGCCAAAACAGACATTCTTCTGCTATATATCAGGCAGTCTTTTGCTCTATATGTGTTGCGGGGGGGGGGGGGGTGTGGCTTGTACCAGCTCATATATCCTGCCTTGTTGGTGGCTCAGTGTATGAGAGATCTCAGGGGTCTGGGTAAGTTGAAACTACTGATGTTTCTATGGGCTTACCCTCATCCTCAGCTTTTTCCAGCCTTTCCCTAATTCAACCAGTCAGGGTTCCCTGACTTCATTTCATTTGTTGAGTGTATCTGCATCTTTCTTTTTTTAATATTTTTATTAGGTATTTTTCTCATTTACATTTCCAATGCTTATCCCAAAAGTCCCCCATACCCTCCCCCACTCCCCTACCCATCCACTCCCACTTTTTGGCCCTGGTGTTCCCCTGTACTGGGGCATATAAAGTTTGCATGACCAATGGGCCTCTCTTTCCAGTGATGGCCAACTAGGCCATTTTTTGAAACATATCTGTATCTTTCTAAGTCAAAGGCTTTTTGGGACTCTCAGAGGACAGTCATGCTAGGCTCCTGTCAGTGATCACACAGTAATAGTGTCAGGCCTTGGAGCCTCCTCTTACATTGGTAGGATTAACATTGTAGGATTAACATTATAAAAATTGCCATCCTACCAAAAGCAATCTACAGATTCAACCCAATCTCCATCAAGATTCTAACGTAGTTCTTCACAGACATGGAAAGAACAATTCTCAATTTCATATGGAATAAAAAACAACAGGATAGTGAAAATGATTTTTATCAATAATAGAACTTCTGGGTAAATCACCATCACAGACTTCCAGCTCTACATTGAGCAACAGTGATAAACTGTGTGGTATTTGTACAGAGACAGACAGATTGATCAATGAAATAGAAGTGAAGACTCAGAAATAAAAATCACACATTTATGGACACTTGATTTTTGACAAAGAAGCCAAAAATATACAATGGAAAAAATAAAGCATCTTCAATAAATCCTGCTGGTCTAACTGGCTGTCTGTATGTAGAAAAAAGAAAATAGGCCCATATTTGTTACCTTACACAAAATTCTAGTCCAAGTGAATCAAGGACCTCAACATAAAACCAGATACACTGAATCTAATAGGAGTGAAAGTAGGAAAGAGCCTCAAACTCATTGGCATGGAGGACAGGGGGTGGTATTTCCTAAACAGAACTAAGATTCCAAGACAATTACATTGTATCTGCAAAATTATTTCCACGAATAAATCTACTTTCATATTTTGGTCTCTATCAAGTGATATTGCTGGGTGCATAGATATTAGATGTAAAAATGCAGTAGAAATAATGGCAAAATCATTGTTAGGCATAATTTAAGTTTTTCATTACTGATTAGGTAATATGCCTGATTTTATCCCCAAATTGAAGAAATATAAAAAGGACAGAATAGACAGGTATACAGGCGAGACATAGGATCAAGTACATACAAGTTCTTATGTGGCCCAGTGTGAAAATATGTTTTATTTGTTTTACATAATTGTCTTGGAGTCTTACTTCTGAATAAGCATACTCATTCTAGCTCTTTCTGAACTTTGGCTGGTTGGTTCCACTCAGTTGCTCTGGCCCAAACTCTGGTCCATGCTAACTGATTAAATCTGATTTCTCTCAGCTTCTCACTGAATTACTCTGCTTGGCCTCAAACTAACTCTGGCAATGTTTACAAATATTATAGCTCCTTCTCATCCTTTGATTCATTCTGTCTTCACCTGTGTCTAGATTGTTCTCTCTGCAGCCTTTCTCTGTAAAACTATCTTGTAAAAACTGCCTCTGAACTACAAGAGCTTAAGTGCCACAAATTCCACTCCACTACACTGTCTTATCTGTACTCCACTCACTGATTCAACAGAACTGACTGACCTTGACCTCCTGAAGTCTTCATGCTTCTATTTTCTCAGTGCCAGGATTAAAGGCATGCACTACCGTGCCTGGACCTACACTTTTCTTTACCTGAAATGAGCACTATACCAGGCTGGACTTGTACTCACAGATCTGCTTGCCTCTGTCTTGAGGGATTAAAAATGTGTCTGTATTCCAGCCAGATCACACAGGCATAGGTCTTTGGATATAATCCCTTGCTGGAGAAGCTATTTTGATAGATTAAAATTATTCTATGTCTCAGATATTAGAAATTAATTGTAATGTATTTATTGTAGAAAGAAAGAAAGAAAGAAAGAAAGAAAGAAAGAAAGAAAGGAAGAAGAGAAACAAAGAAAGAAGAGAAACAAAAAAAGAAGAGAAACAAAAAAAGAAAGGAAGGAAAGCCTTCAATATTACAGGCAAATAATATTGGCTTCATGGCATTTGTCTACACAGTCAGCACTTGTGATCCTAGCTAGGTATATAAAAACAGATCTTGTGTCACAAATCACTGAATGTTGTGCAATATAAAACACATGATTTTATAGAAAAATGAAAACATTATAAAGAACCTGATAAAATTTGAGAAAACAGAAGCAGATTTAAAGGGATACTATGCAAACACTCAAGTACAAACAGCACAAATGAGAAAAGCATTGGTAAGGTAACCTTGAATGACATTTAGTAGAAATTGTCTACGATGCAAAAACAACAACAGCAGCAACAACAGAATTAAAAGTCGTACAGAAAGTATAAAATAATATTTGCAGATATGGAATAACATTAATAACTGTGGAAAAATAACTATTACTATTATCCCACAACAATAAATGGAAATTATAGAAACATATGCTCATGAAGAAGCATGACCAATTACATATAATCAATTAATAGACATTCTGCATTTCATTCAGAAATCAGAAGAGAATGAGAACTTTCCTAAGATGTTTGCATAAATTCTACTTAAAATAAAATTACAAGAAAGAAAATATTTCTTAAGAATAAAGAAAGAGCTGGGTGTGGTAGTGCATGCCTTTAATTCCAGCACTCAGGAAGCAGAGACAGGCAGATTTCTGAGTTCAAGACCAGCCTGGACTACAAAGTGAGTTCCACGACAGTCAGGGTTATACAGAGAAACCCTGTTTCAAAAAACAAACAAACAAACAAAGAATAAAGAAAGAAAGCCAACAAACAAAAAATTATAGAAACTAGTTAGAAAAATCAGGTCCAACAATACACAGAAACAAAATACACTTAAGTTGAATTTCTATTTGTGATACAACAACTTAAAATTGTAATTATAATGTATTAGTCATATACTAAATGAAAAAATGTGATCAATTCACTAAATACTAATCAAACATTTGTTAAAATTAAAAAATACATCTTTTCACCAAACCTAATACAATATTTAATTATTCAAATCAGCAAAAACATGTAATCCATCCAATTAATGTAGTAATGTGTGATGTAATGCTTTCTTCAAGGATAGAAACAAAGGGAGGGAAGTGTCTCCTTTTATTATCAAAGATTATTCTTCTGGAAACACTTGGTAAATAAGTAAGGCAAGGAAATGTAATGTAAGCATATATATTAGGATTATAATTGTATTTGTAGCAAACAAAGTATAAGTTTTCAAAGAATTCTTTAGAAATGATTAGTGAGGTAAGGCTTGTGGTATAAATGAAACAAGATTGAATAACAAGAATTATTAATTATTTCTTTGCTTTTTATGGACCACTTCATTCTTTCAATTATTCATTTGTATAACATGTGAGTTTATTATTAAAAAACAAAACTGAAAAGTGAAAAAATTAATTACCTATTCATAAATTGAATAAAAAGCAAGCAGTTATTAGTAACCTACAACTTTTGACATTGAAATAAACTTGAATTAATTTTTGTGTGACAGAAACTTACAAAACTGTACAGAGATAATAATATGGGAGGCATGCCTGTCTTAATAAATGGAATTTGCATATTTTGAAAAATAAACTTTGTTAGTGATATAAAATTTGACAAATGGGACCTAATGAAACTCCAAAGTTTCTGCAAGGCAAAAGACACTGTCAATAAGATAAAAAGACACCAACAGATTGGGAAAGGAGCTTTACCTATCCTAAATCAGATAGGGGACTAATATCCAACATATATAAAGAACTCAAGAAGGTGGACTTCAGAAAATCAAATAACCCCATTAAAAAATGGGGCTCAGAACTGAACAAAGAATTCTCACCTGAGGAATACCTAATGGCAGAGAAGCACCTGAAAAAATGTTCAACATCTTTAATCATCAGGGAAATGCAAATCAAAACAACACTGAGATTCCACCTCACACCAGTCAGAATGGCTAAGATCAAAAATTCAGGTGACAGCAGATGCTGGCGAGGATGTGGAGAAAGAGGAACATTCCTCCATTGTTAGTGGGATTGCAGGCTTGTACAACCACTCTGGAAATCAGTCTGGCGGTTCCTCAGAAAATTGGACATAGTACTACAGGAGGATCCTGCAATACCTCTCCTGGGCATATATCCAGAAGATGCCCCAACTGGTAAGAAGGACAAATGCGCCACTATGTTCATAGCAGCCTTATTTATAATAGCCAGAAGCTGGAAAGAACCCAGATGCCCCTCAACAGAGGAATGGATACAGAAAATGTGGTACATCTACACAATGGAGTACTACTCAGCTATTAAAAAGAATGAATTTATGAAATTCCTAGCCAAATGGATGGACCTGGAGGGCATCATCCTGAGTGAAGTAACACATTCACAAAGGAACTCACACAATATGTACTCACTGATAAGTGGATATTAGCCCAAAACCTAGGATACCCAAGATATAAGATACAATTTCCTAAACACATGAAACTGAAGAAAAATGAAGACTGAAATGTGGACACTATGCCCCTCCTTAGAAGTGGGAACAAAACACCCTTGGAAGGAGTTACAGAGACAAAGTTTGGAGCTGAGATGAAAGGATGGACCATGTAGAGACTGCCATATCCAGGGATCCACCCCATAATCAGCATCCAAACGCTGACAACATTGCATACACTAGCAAGATTTTATCGAAAGGACCCAGATGTAGCTGTCTCTTGTGAGACTATGCCGGGGCCTAGCAAACACAGAAGTAGATGCTCACAGTCAGCTAATGAATGGATCACAGGGCTCCCAATGGAGGAGCCAGAGAAAGTAGCCAAGGAGCTAAAGGGATCTGCAACCCTATAGATGGAACAACATTATGAACTAACCAGTACCCTGGAGCTCTTGACTGTAGCTGCATATGTATCAAAAGATGGCCTAGTCGGCCATCACTGGAAAGAGAGGCCCATTGGACAGGCAAACTTTATATGCCCCAGTACAGGGGAACGCCAGGGCCAAAAAGGGGAAGTTGGTGGGTAGGGCAGTGGGGGTGGGTGGCTATGGGGTACTTTTGGTATAGCATTGGAAATGTAAATGAGCTAAATACCTAATAAAAAATGGAAAAGAAAAAAAAGAAATGGGTGTTTACTATGATTTTCAAAAAAATTAATCATAAGAGCACTTATTTTCCCCCTCAAGATGAAAAGTTTTTAACTATATTTATTGAATATTTTATGACTTAGTTAATACTTAATTAATTAAAAGGGTACCTGCTGTTACAATATTTATTCTTATTCATAGTAATCCCTATCATCAACTATTTCATAGAGTGCAACATACTTCCTATGTCATTAAAAATGTATCAAGAAGAGATGGAAGCTTAGCTTTGTTTTCAGGTATTATATGGTTGAACACATTTTCTCTGATATTATACTAACTCTATATATACTATTGGAAAAATATGTTAGAAAAGATGTTATTCCTCATAAGAAACATATATGTAATATGTTTGAATTATATTATTATTGTATAATAATTTCCCTTCTGTTCTAACAAGCAAATATAATCAATGATATTCATCATGGAGATATAGAAAGCACCTAGGATAGTATTATGTCAAATTTGTAAATACTAAAAGGGAAACAGGCCAGCATGAACATGAGACATTATAAAAATTTTGTTAACTTTATTTAAAAGGTGTGTTTGTTTAGCCAATATTGGTTACTCTCTTATGCTGTTTTTCACATTCTTGAAAGCTTGGTATAACATAAGAGCTTCACAAAGAATTTAATGATGCTTCTGTTCTAATTGAATTCTGTGCTTTCCAGGAAGTATATTTCTTTAAAAAATCAGGAACAAAGGTAAGCTTTAGTGGTTTCACTTCTAACTATTCACAACCAAAAATATAAGCATATACCTGAATGCAATATGGGAATTCCAATCAACCTCTTTTAATACACTGATCTATTACCATATTATTAAGATACAATATTTCATATTATCAGTATTAGTATGTAAACTGTGGGTAATATTGTTTATTAAACCCCTATTTTCTTATAGCCTTTAAAGTCAGCTTTGGGTATTTACAAATCTCAAGTTATTTGTCCTGAGCTTATTTATGTTCCTGAAAATATGTTCCATTTGGAGTCTGAGTTCAAGGCAAGCCTGGGCTAAATGTGAAATTGCAACCAGCGAGATCTGAGTAAAATGATTCCAAACAAACAAAATAAATCCATCAAATAAGCAAAACCCTGTACATGCTTTAAATAGAATCATTAGTCAAATGTGAAATAATAATGCATACTTTCCTGTTTCTTTAAATGTATTTTCTTTATAATTTAAATAATATAAATGTTAAAACAGAGTGCTTTCAATACATCTACATTGCAATAAAATCTAATTATTGGCTACTAACAGTAGTATTCCAATTGAAAAGAAAAAAGAAAAAGAAACAATGGCTCAGTATATGGTAATGATTGTAGAATTAACATATTCCATTGAATAAAAGAGGTCAAAATTATCTTTTATAGAATTCAAGATATTACAGAGTCCTACAAACCCCACCCCAGCTTTAAGTGGTCTTTGGATATTTTAGATTTTGTATGATATGAGTTCTTTTTTGTTTTCAATTTTTATTAGATATTTTCTTCATTTACATTTCAAAGGAAACCTATACCCCCCCACCCTGCGACCCTACCCACCCACTCCCACTTCTTGGTTCTGGTGTTCCCCTATACTGGGGCATATAAAGTTTGTAATACCAAGAGGCCTCTCTTCCCAATGATGGCCAACTCGGCCATCTTCTGCTACATATGCATCTCTATGGGTACTGGTTAGTTCATATTGTTGTTCCACCTATAGGGTTGCAGACCCCTTCTGCTCCTTTGGTACTTTCTCTATCTCCTCCATTAGAGGCCTTGTGTTCCATCCAATAGATGACTGTGAGCATCCACTTCTGTATTTGCCAGCCACTGGCATAGCCTCATATCAGACAGCTATATCAGGGTCATTTCAGAAAAATCTTGCTGGCATGTGCAATAGTGTCTGGGTTTGGTGGCTGATTATGGGATGGATCCCCAGGTGGGCTAGTCTCTGGATGGTCCATCCTTTCGTGTTAGTTCCAAACTTTGTCTTTGTAACTCCTTCAATGATATTTTGCTACCTATTCTAAGGAGGAATGAAGTATCCACACGTTGGTCTTCCTTCTTGAGTCTCATGTGTTTTGCAGATTGTATCTTGGGTATTCTAAATTTTGGGCTAATATCCACTTATCAGTGAGTGCATATCATATGAGTTCTTTTGTGATTGGGTTACCTCACTCAGGATGATATCCTCAAGATACATCCATTTGCCCAAGAATTTCATAAATTCATTGTTTTTAATACCTGAATAGTACTCCATTGTGTAAATATGCCATATTTTCTGTATCCATTCCTCTGTTGAGGGACATCTGAGTTCTTTCATGCTTCTGGCTATTATAAATAAGGATGTTATGAACATAGTGGAACATGTGTCCTTATTACCAATTGGAGAATCCTCTGGGTATATGTCCAGAAGAGGAATTGCTGGATCTTCCAATAGTATTATGTCCAATTTTCTGAGGCACCTCCAGACTTATTTCCAGAGTGGTTGTACCATCTTGTAATCCTACCAGCAATGGAGGAGTGTTCCTCTTTCATCACATCCTCGCCAGAATCTGCTGTCACCTGAATTTTTTATCTTAGCCATTCTGACTGGTGCGAGGTGAAATCTCAGGCTTGCTTTGATTTGCATTTCCCTGATGATTAAGGATGTTGAACATTTTTTTCAAGTGCTTCTCAGCCCTTCCCAAAGCATTCTACAGATTCAATACAATCCCCTTCAAATTCCAACTCTATTCTTCACTGAGTTAGAAAGGGCAATTTGCAAATTCATCTGGCATAACAAAAACCTAGGATAGCAAAAACTATTCTGCAAAATAAAAGAACCTCTGGTGGAATCACCATGTCTGACCTACAAAAGCTGTACTCTAGAGCAATTATGATAAAAACTGCATAATACTAGTTCGGCAACAGACAGGTAGACCAATGGAATAGAACTGAAGACCCAGAAATGTACCCACACAACTATGGTCATTTGATCTTTGACAAGGGAGCTAAAACATCCAGTAGAAAAAAGACAGCATTTTCAACAAATGGTGCTAGCACAACTGGTGGTTATCATGTAGAAGAATGCAAATTGATCCATTCTTATCTCCTTGTACAAAGATCAAGTCTAAGTACATCAAAGAACTCTATATAAAACCAGAGACACTGAAATTAAAAGAGGCGAAAGTGGGAAAAACCTTAAACGTATGAGCGCAGGGGAAAAATTCCTGAACAGAAAAGCAATGGTTTGTGCTGTAAGATCAAAAATCAACAAATGGGACCTCATAAGATTGCAATGCTTGTGTAAGGCAAAAGATACTGTTAAAAAGACAAAAAGGCCAACAACAGATTGGGAAAGGATTTTTACCAACCAAAATCTGATAGGGGACTATTATCCAATATATACAAAGGACTCAAGAAGCTGAACTCCAGAAATTCAAATAACCCCATTAAAAAATGTGGTACAGGGCTAAGCAAAGAATTATCAACTGAGGAATACCGAAGAGATGATATGAGTTCTTAATTCCTGAATAGAACAGCAATGGCTTGTACTGTAAGATCGAGAATCGATAAATGGGACCTCATAAAATTGCAAAGCTTCTGCAAGGCAAAAGACACCGTCAATAAGACAAAAAGACCACCAACAGATTGGGAAAGGATCTTTACCTATCCCAAATCAGACAGGGGACTAATATCCAATATATATAAAGAACTCAAGAAGGTAGACTCCATAAAATCAAATAACCCCATTAAAAAATGGGGCTCAGAACTGAACAAAGATTTCTCACCCGAGGAATACCGAATGGCAGAGAAGCACCTGAAAAAATGTTCAACATCTTTAATCATCAGGGAAATGCAAATCAAAACAACACTGAGATTCCACCTCACACCAGTCAGAATGGCTAAGATCAAAAATTCAGGTGACAGCAGATGCTGGCGAGGATGTGGAGAAAGAGGAACACTCCTCCATTGTTGGTGGGATTGCAGGCTTTTACAACCATTCTGGAAATCAGTCTGGAGGTTCCTCAGAAAATTGGACATAGTACTACCAGAAGATCCAGCAATACCTCTTCTGGGCATATATCCAGAAGATGCCCCAACCGATAAGAAGGACACATGCTCCACTATGTTCATAGCAGCCTTATTTATAATAGCCAGAAGCTGGAAAGAACCCAGATGCCCCTCAACAGAGGAATGGATACAGAAAATGTGGTACATTTACACAATGGAGTACTACTCAGCTCTTAAAAAAGAATACATTTATGAAATTCCTAGCCAAATGGATGGACCTGGAGGGCATCATCCTGAGTGAGGTAACGCAATCACAAAGTAACTCTCACAATATGTACTCACTGATAAGTGGATATTAGCCCAGAAACTTAGGATACCCAAGATATAAGATATAATTTGCTAAAAACACTAAACTCAAGAGAAGGAAGACCAAAGTGTGGACACTTTGCCCCTTCTTAGAATAGGAAACAAAACACCCATGGAAGGAGTTATAGAGACAAAATTTGGAAGTGTGACGGAAAGGATGGACCATGTAGTGATTGCCATTTCCAGAGATCCATCCCATGATCAGCTTCCAAATGCTGACACCATTGCATACACTAGCAAGATTTTGCTGAAAGGACCCAGATATAGCTGTCTCTTGTGAGACTATGCCAGGGCCTAGCAAACACAGAAGTGGATGCTCACAGTCAGCTATTGAATGGACCACAGGGCCCCCAATGGAGGAACTAGAGAAAGTACCCAAGGAACTAAAGGGAACTGCAACCCTATAGGTGGAACAACAATATGAACTAAGAAGTACCCCGGAGGTCTTGTCTCTAGCTGCATATGTATCAAAAGATGGCCTAGTCGGCCATCACTGCAAAGAGAGGCCCATTGGACTTGCAAACTTTATATGCCCCAGTACAGGGGAATGCCAGGGCCAAAAAGGGGGAGTGGGTGGGTAGGGGAGTGGGGGGGGGTATGGGGGACTTTGGTATAGCATTGGAAATGTAAATGAGCTAAATACCTAATAAAAAATGGAAAAAAAAAAAGAAAGAATGCCTCAGTAATGTAGTTTTCCATGAAGTCACCCTCCATTGTAGAGTAGGACTTTGTAGTTGTTTGAGCATCATCATTATTCCTGTAACAGTTCATACAACAATCAAACAAACAAACAAACAAACAGAAACTAACTGGCCTCAGCAAGTTGTACTATGTAGAAATTATTTTTTTGTTTTTGTTTATGTTTTTTGTTTTTTGTTTTTTGGTTTTTTTTGTTTGTTTGTTTTGTTTTGTTTTGTTTTGTTTTGTTTTGTTGTTGGTGGTGGTGGTATTCAACTGAGATGAATATTGGTTTTAGTTTCTTCAGAGGAAAAGTTAATCCAACCAGCAGAGATGGTCGGTTCATTATGATAGTTAACATATAAGATGAGCCACGTTAGCTACCTTATTTAATATGGCAGTGCAGAGTTACATAGAGTTTTCCATCCCATTGTATCAGACTGCATGTATATTTATTATTTAAGCAAGTGAAATCAATGTATATATTAAAATGTTTCATAATTTCTAACATATAGTCTAATACTTATGCTTAGATCATAACAATAAGATAAATTTATCCAGAATGATTTTCTGAGTTGGCCCTGTTGCTCTGTAGTGGAGGGGCCCATTGATTCTGCAAATTCTGGAAGGGTCTTGAGATTCTCTTAGGACAATGTTTTCAGAATCCCTGGTTTCTGGCCCCATATGCCTGCTGGCTGAGTGAAGGTACCAAGGGCACTGACTATATTTGGGTACCTGGTTGGAGTTGGAAGAGGCTGGAGAAGGAATTTTTTGAAGATACGAAATCCTTGTGAACCCATCTCTTGTTCAGATTTGAATTTCAGTGGAATATTGGACCAGTTGGTTTAATAGACTCCCGTAGGCAATGTTCGTGTGTTATCAGTTTACTCAGTCACTCAATTCACACAGAAAATATGAGACTTCTACAATTTTGCTTCATCATCTGTTCTTTCAGGCCTAGATGACACCAAATCCATGCCCACAGATGTATTTCTAAAACAGTATGAAAACTTTAAAGGCAACTAGCACAGAACAGTATGTTTTAGAAAACATGATTTGAATGAAGTAAGTTGTCAAGTTATTTAAAAGCATAAAAACAGAAGGGACACAAAGACTACCTTTTAAAACTACTTAGTGGCTATAAAATTATTATAAACTCTATACAATTCAAAAACTTGATTAAAGAAAATATTCAATAGTAACTATCTTTACCTCATTTACAAAAGCAATCATTTTATTATGGCTAAATTCATTTCTTAAAATAAATCCTACTTGATGGTAGTTTTCAAAATTACAAAGAAAAGATAGAATTATTCAGCTAAGTTCATTCCTTATTTTATTTTTTTTATTTTTAAGTGAATCCTTTTTTTTTTTTTAATTTGTAGGTGCTTGAGTCATGTGTATGCAGAGTTTGAAAACCATCCCTGCAAACTTTCTAAGATACATATCATCTTCAAGGTTTAAAAATGATAGAATTAATATCTAATTTCATAACAATCTCACTTTGTCACCTGTAGTCTATCAGGTAAAGTTTTTTTCAAAATAGAAAATAAGACATAACATCTACCTGATGTTACATATTTTGACATTAACTTAAAAATTTCATTTTCTATTGTCCCCACTTTTTACTTGTATGTATTGGCAAATAAAATGACACATATTCTTAATAATGATCAACCTAAAAATTTCTGATTTCTATATACATAAATTAATATAGTGTAGTTTGGTTTCATAAATTCATATTCATCCATATCTATGTACCATTATTTCTATGATTCTGAAATATTAGATAAAGTAAGGAAAAGATGAAGTAATAAAAGTTATATTCCAAGGTTATAAGTTGATTACATTCATTTATTTTATACTTATTTTTGCTATTTATATTTAAATTTGAAGTATATTGGTAAGTGATCACATAAGAGATAAAACATTGTTGTATCAAAGTGAGTAGTATGTAGACATTCAAGGAGTATAAAGATCTCTAATTGTTATTTTACTTCAAATCACTGTAAAGCAGTACATATACACATCTTTATAAAAAAATTAAATCACACCTCTGTACTATGAAATCCTTCTAGAAATCTTTGACTAGAAATGTATAGAACTGTGAAAGAATAAAATGTATTAAAGTGTTGCTTCTGAAATCATTAAGTGTTTTAAGTTGGTCTAACTTTTTAAAGTCACTTCCTCTCATCTGGAGAAGGCAAACACTAGCAAGAAAATGCCCTACGAAATGATTGCATAACTGATATCAAACCAGAGATATTGTTTGCTAAGGAAGGAACGTTTTAACTTATACCTGCAAGTGCTTATTTCTGTAAATGTGTATGACTTCTCTGGATATTTCCCTTGGTGGTTATGGGATTCAAAGACCATGACCTCTTGTGTTAATTTAGACATGGATTTCAATTCTTATCCAACTGATATAAAAACTAAGAAACTATAGGGCTTAAGTACAAGCTCCCATGATTAAAGTTGTGTTTTCCCACTCTCTAAGCACTTGCTTCATTCTTTGCTGGATAATATTTGCATAACATAAGAATTTCACCATTACTCTTTATAAAATATCAAACCAAGGAAAGAACTTATATTTGATATGAAGCATATGATATTTTAATCAGTTCAAAATATTTTATCTGAGCATTCCAAAATGAAGAAAATTGATATTGTGAGGTATTTTGGGCTATTTCATTTAATATAATGAAGAAATTGAAGATAATGTACAGGTAGAAATTAGTGCTTGAGCAATACTTATATACACACACATACACACACATACACACGCATACACACAAACATATATTTGTATTTATATCACAGCTTATTTCTACTATGTTTCATAAGTGATTTAAATATTCTCCAATATTCTCTATCCTCTTTTATTAACTCTATTTTTTACTTCATCCTTAAAACATTATCTATAGTAATATAGTATATGTATATATCTGTATATATACTTATATATATAATATATTACTATATATTACTATTTATATAGTAATATAGTATATATATATATGGCTTAATATTAAAATGAGAAAAATCACATATTAAACTATTAACTACTCAGCTTTTAAAAACAGTAAGTTTATGAAATTCTTAGGCAAATGGACTAGAAAATATTATCCTGAGTGAGGTAACTCAATAAACAAAAGAACACACATGGTATGCACTCAGTAATAAGTGGAATATCCCAGACACTCCAAATACTCAAGATACTGTAATTCACAAACCACATGAAACTCAAAAAGAAGGAAGACCAAAGAGTGGATACTTTGATCCTCCTTAGAAGGGGAAACACAATACCCATGGAAGTAGTTAAAAAGTGTGGAGCAGAGACTGAAGGAATGACCATCCAGAGACTGTTCCACAAGGGGAAATATGCCATATACAATCATCAAACCCAGACAATTTTGTGGATGCCAACAAGTTCTTGCTGATAGGAGCCTGTTATAGCTGTCTCCTGAGAGGATGCTCCAGTGCCTGACAAAGAGTTGAATGCTTGCAGCCTACCACTGGACTGGGCACAAGGTCCTAAATGAAGGAGCTAGAGAAAGTACCCAAGGAGCTGAAGGGATTTACAGCCCCAGAGGAGGAATAACATTGTGAACTATTCAGTACCATCAGAGCTCCCAGGGATTAAACCACCAACCAAAGATTACACATGGGACTCATGGCTCCAGATGCATATTGTAACAGAGGATAGCCTAGTCATTCATCAATGGGAGGAGAGGCCCTTGGTCCTGTGAAGGCTCTATGCCCCAGTCTAGGTCGAATACCTGGGCCAGGTAGCAGGAGTGGGTGGGTGGGTGAACAGGGGGAGGGGGCAAAGGATAGGAGATTTTCAGAGGAGAAACCAAGAAAGGGGATAAAATTTGAAATGTAAATAAAGAAAATATCTAATAAGAAATAAAAAAAAATCAAATATCAATGTACTCTTTAATTCAATGGCCATAATCAGAACTAAGTGTTCCAACAAAGAATGTTATAAATATATAAATAATTACTATAATTATTGAAAAGGAATTATGAGTAAGAATAATTGGAATTTCAAGACAAATTATATAAACTCAATCTTTTGCTGAAGTGTGCATCCAGGAATCTGTGAGTGTTTAAAGATTATCAAATACATATTATTTGTTTTTGTTTTTGTTTTTGTTTTTGTTTTTGTTTTTTGTTTTTCTTTTGGTTTTTTGAGACAGGATTTCCTTGTATAGTCCTGGCTGTCCTGGAACTCACTTTGTAGACCAGGCTAGCCTTAAACTGAGAAATACACCTGCCTCTGCCTCCCAAGTGCTGGGATTAAAGGTGTGCGCCAGAACTGCCAGGCTCATATTATTTGTTTTTAGTTACATCAAAATTCTCGATGGGATATACAAATGTATCTATTGATAAACAATGTTTAGCATATATTGTCTCAGCTGAAGAGATGTATTTGAAAGTTGTTAGAATATAATGTGACATTTGAATCCATAACTGTTCGTAATGTTATGTATTATGTTTGTATAATGAGAATACATTATCAATTTTCATTGAAATTAAAAGACTGTCAATATTTAATATAATTATGACAATGTTAAGAACAAAGTATTCTTGTTGAGGTTATTCTATGGAACATGGATATACAGATACACAAAAATGAAACGGAATTCTTACCTTACACTACAAAAACAATATGCAAAAATAAAACATGTAAATCTAAGAATTAACACCATGAAAAGACTTACATTAAAAAAGAAAAAAAAATCTCTAGCTATGAACTACATCATACTTATTTTGGTCTTTGATGCCTGAATTGTGAACTTATATGTTTATATCTGATCAAAAATGTAATTCAACATAATCTGGTATTGGGTGAGGGAAAAGGACTGAAGCCCTGAGAGTCAGCAGAAAGAATGTAAACAGGCAACTGCAAGAGATAGAAGGCTTGGGGGAATCTCCAGATTGTATAAGAGACCTGCGAGGTGAGAGACTCTCAGGATTCAAAGGATTTAGATGAAATGCCTGACAGTAGGGAAAGGGAACATACCTCCAGCAGGAGCCCACCTTCAGCAGGAAGTCAGGGTATCAAATGAGGGAGGGGGTTGCCACTCCAGAGTCTAAAACTCTGACCATATCTGTTCCTGTCCGAAAGAACTACAGAGATGGAAGTGAAGAAAAGCCTGGGAAAAGAAGGTCAAGTGACAGATCCAAAGTGGAATCCATCTCATGGGGAGGTCCCAAGTTCCTGATACTATTACTGAGGCTATGAAGTGCTCACAAAAAAGAACCTATCTTTACTGCCCTCTGAAAGACCAAATAAGCAGCTGAAAGAGTCAGATGCAGATATTTGCACCCAAGCAATGGACAGAGCTGATATCGCCTGTGATTGAATTAGAGGAAAGCTGGAAGAAGATGAGAAGGAAGGTGATCCTGTAGGAGGACAAACAGTCTCAATTAGCCTGTTTCCCAGAGATCTCTCAGACACTGGATCACCAACCAGGCAACATCCACCAGTTGTTGATATGATGCCTCTAACACATACACAGCAGATGACTGTCAGGTCTGTTTCAGTCAGAGAAGGTGAACCTAACCCTCAATATACTGGAGACCTCAGGGAGTTTAGAGATCTGATGAGGTAGGGGGTGGTGGGTGGTGACAGAGATAGGTGGGTGGGGAGGAAGTATGGGTATGTGGAACAGTAGGACAGTAGACCAGAATGGGAATAAAATCTGGACAGTAAAAAAGAAAGAAAAATAAGAAAAAAAAAAAAAAGAACTCATAGGGTAAGTTTTCATGATGCCCCCTTATGAATCATAAGATTATCAGGTAAATACAGAGCATGGAGAAACATGTTATTGCCAGGGGACATATACATTTGTATTTAGTAAGTAGAAAGCAGTAATATTTGGTTGTATAGAAGGGGGATTTACTAAGCTAGGTGTAATTTAAAAGAAGGAGAGCAGTATTTAAATATTAGCAAATTTGTAATTTTAAATTATCTAGTCACAGATTTATGTCTGTATTACAATCTGAACAAATATATGGGAAAAGAAACAATAATGGATCTATTTTTAATTATTTACAATAAATTATATTTGTCACAGATTTATAATATAGCTTTTTCTGCATAATAAGCAAAAGCATCAATAAAATAAAAAAGATGATCTTTTCACATTTGACTTCAGCACTTGGTCAAAGTTTGCCTGATATTAACTACCTAAAGTTGCCTGGTGAAAAATACTCAGTTTAGTTGCATATTCTGTACAAACTTAATATTTACTTGATGACTTAAATCTCAGCCAGCATATTTATACACACGCAATTCTATGAATAATGCTAATTTTGATTATCTTAATAGTGTTCATTTTCAGTCATCTGTTTCTTGTTTCTTAGTTTCTTATATCTATTATAATTCTGTCTTGGCATAACACATTTGTTGATGATTTAAATGCAATATCTTACAAAGCTTTCTAAATTGTACTTAAAATATGAGATTGTACCTTATATACATAAAATAAATATCAAATGATTGATGTCATACAATAATAAATCTGTGGTCAAAATTATTTTTGAAAGGTACGTTAAGGCATAAACATGCTCACTTGTATCTTTTCTTGCTTGCAGTCAGGATATATTTCTGTAACGTTCATCTTAAAGATATGCTTTATCTGTTTAATCCTATGCAGACAGAAATGTAAATATTCTCATCACTGACATTTCTCATTAGACTCTAATAGTTGCCTACAGGACCAAGTGTGCCATATAATGGACAGTAACTCACTCTGGGACCGCAAATTGGATAATATGACAAATATTCATGTCCCCATCTTTAAATGAATTGAAATCAAGATGATGAAATCTCAACAAAATAATGAGTAACCTAAAGTCACATCACTGAAAAATAAATACTTGTAACATATTTAATCTGTGGTTGTCTATAAGTGTAACAAAAGCTGGCATAATTTATAACCACAATAATATTGACCTTCATTGCTTAAACCATTCATATATGTTTACTTTTATGACACATAAGTATGTTTGAATAGTAAATAGATGCACAAGGCACTTTAGAGGTGTCTTCTTGTGATTGCTTTTCTTTACTGCTTTAATATGGATTTTATAGTTTTAGCTATTTTATCCAAATATAGGAAAGACTTTCCAGGGACAGATAATATCTAGTATTATTCTGTTCAACTGGAAAATCTTTTCTAATTGTAACTGAAACTCTTATAATATAGGGTCACATGCTAATAAATTGAGTAATACATTAACCTTACAGTATTAACTGAATTATAACTCTTTGTTCTGTGCTCTATAACACAATTCTATAGAAAATATAGTGTCTGATAGCAAACAAGGAAGGAAAGCATGGTTATAAATATTAGAGGGAAAATATATGATTCTTTGTGATATTAGTCTTCTCTATTATGCTCTCCAATTCTTGTTTTCCCTTTCACTTACATTGTGAAAGTGAAGTAATACACCTGGATGATACTACACATCTAGAACATGTGTTTTACTTTCTTACAAAAATGTTCTGCATTAATAATAAGAATTTACCAACAGATGTTACACAGTTAATTACAACACGGTAAGTATTAAAGCTAATTGAAGCAAAGAAAGAAGAGTATCAAGGTGAAGCAGTCCCCACATAAGGTTCATATTTTGTGGGCAGTCATCCTAACAACACAGCTAAAGAGAATAAAATTTGATATGTCAGATTTAATGATACTGAAAGTAGAGAACTCATATTAAGATGCAAGCCAGGTACATAGTCTGAGAGGGTTTATGAGGCCTACATTTTATTACTCACATTCTCCTACAGGATTGGATGTTATATATTACAGTGCAATCTTCAGTGTTCAAGGCAAGGTTGTGACACTTTTATAAAAGCCTGGCGATGCAAAAGGATTTAATCTTCATGACTTAAGTTTCTATAAATGTCACTTCCGTGCTTTTGAAGATTATGTAAAACAGAACTTTCTACTATTTAGTGAAACCTAAAATACAATTACACACACCTAGCTTTTTCATATGGATTTTACTTTCTCTTTTGTATATCACAATTTAGTTTCAAAAATCCTAATGCAATACATTAAGATTCCCTTTATGCAAAAAGGTTAAGTAGTTAACATGAACATATATACAATTTTCAGTTTGCTTTTGGCCTTTGCTAGAATACTTTAGTTCTACATTGTTGAAGATATAAGTCAATAAATATCTACAATGCTTATATGTTTTTTTTTAGCATATCAGAACTTCTAGTAGCTTTAAACCATCTTATCACTTTGGCATAATTAAAACCAAATGTATGATTACAAATAACTGGCACACCTAGGTAACAGAACATATTATAATCTTTTTTTTCTTAGTTTTTTTTTTCTTTTTCTCATTGCGAAAGCTTTGCTGATTAAAAAAGCAGAGAAGTGGTAGTTTTTCTTTACATCAAACTGTGTGGATATGTCTGGAGAGCTGGATCAGTGGTTAGGAGCACTGGGAGCTCTTCTAGAGGTTCTGAGTTTATTTCCAACCAACCACATGATGGATCACAACCATCTGTAATGGAATCCAATGTCATTTTCTGGTGTGTCACTGATAACATTCTCATATACAAAAAATAAAATAAAGTAACTGAATGGAAGAACTTCCCAGTGAGAGTGAGGGCAAGCACACAAAAAGTAAAGTTTCATTTCCCGTATCAGTTTACCTAGTCTTCTACTATAAAATTCTGACTACTTTAACAACTAATGTTCTCATTTCCCATATCTGATAGAGAAAATCTCACAGAGGAAATGCTCATGCTAATTGTTTATGGTTTACCTAATTCTGGATGTATTCAAGTTAGTAACAGAAATTAGCTGTCACAATACATCATGGAGTAACTTACCATACTATAAAAATATAAATAGACGCAATGGGCATTATGAGTTGGTGACATGAATCTGTAATTAAACACAACTATTTAATATGCTACCACAAAATGGTTAAAGAAAACACAGGCCTTCAGGGCTAGTTGGACACAGCCTTTATTTTTTTCCCTAAGAGATACTCCAGTGAGCCAGCTCAATAACCTGACCAAGGAGCCACCCCTCAGGAAGATAAAAAAATGGGAGGAATAATTAGTCATTTTATGAGATGATTCACTTTTTCTTCCCAGAATTTCTGTTCCCCCAGAATAGTCACTTTCAGCTTTGTAAGTCTGCACATTTTTCTGAATTAAAAAGAAAAATGTACATTTCCTTTTTCTGCTTTCTAGATTTTTCTAAGTATGCTTTTCCTACCACTTTGAACTTTCTTCTATTAAAACTTCCTTCTCTACCATGTAGGATCTTGTTCAGTATGTGGCTGGAATCTGTGCCAATCTAACTCAATTAGCATGGCGCTCATTCCCATATTTTCTCCATTCTTCACTTTGGGTGTCTATTAAGATTCACAGATTACCCAGCATAAATTTTTATTACAAAACTATAATGATATTGTCCTTAAGTGTCCATTTGAGTAAATTCTTAAATTATTTTACAAGTGAGTCTACAAACCCTAAAGAGGAAGTCCCAATGTCTCCACTAGTGAAACAAAGGGGAGAATTATAGATAAAGATTCTTCTTAACACTAAACAACTTAATAGAAATATAAAAATAAGGCCATCAGAAAATAAAAGATTAGGCAGTTTTATATAAATTAAACAATGCCCGAGAAAATATCAAAGCACAATTGCTATAAATTTATTATTCTTTACTGTTCTTCCATGTAGTAGGAAAAACCCTCAGTGAAACAACACCATGTTTCGTATATTTAACAAATATTCTCCAAAATTGCATGACTTTTAAAGTTTGATGAAATTTTATACCTGGGAAATTTAAACTTTTATTAGATTAGAAAAATATTATTAAATACTTTTCAATAGAGACAAAGAAAATAAGAGAGAATGACTTTTAAAATAGTGAAGTATAGATTTTTCTACTATTCATATATAATCAGGCGTGAAAAAGAAAAGATCATATTTTGTAGAATGTTAAAGCAATTATGTCAAAAGAAAGACAAGGTGTGAGATAAAGTAAAAATTAATGTTCAATTATTTATTTTTTTTACTGTTTTAATTTATAGTTACAGAAGACAGGCACTAATAATGAGGTTTATGAAATGTGGCAGCACAGTAGTCTATGACAGCACTTGGTAAAAAGCAATTTAAGTATTTTTGATGCATTCATATCTGTAAAACCTAATAACTTGCTTCCTAGGGTGCTGAAAGTGAGTGAGGTCATTGTAGGGAAACTATTTGCTCATTCTAAGAACTTGTAACTGAATATAAAAAATTAATGAACATTAAAAGAAGTACATTGGGAAAGGTCAAAGTCTAGAAACTACATATTTCTAAGTTTAACTATTATTACTTATAAAAATCATAATTAATTTTCCAAACCTTAAGAAAACTATGAACTTTCCAGAAAACATTTACATATATTAACATTGATTTTATTGAGCTATGTGCAAAAGCTTATCATTAATGTGCATGCAGTCCTCTCAGTAAGTCAAAACATTGAAACATACATTCCTTTGATAATGAATGATGCTAGGCATATGATATAATTGACATATAATTGACTAGACTAGCTCACATGAGTTTCCTAAGTGTGATCAAAGACTTTGAAAGTTTGTGTGTGTATATATATATATATATATATATATATATATATATATATGTATATACCCTGCCATATTCACCATGCTGAAATATAAAAAAAAATGCTAACTTATCATTGTTGAACTGTGTTGCAGCTTACTGAATTTTCAGTATAATCAGACAATGTCCCAAAATCATTAAGTCCAAATATATTTGAGAAGAAAGTTATATATTCTCGGTATTCTTCAGCTTTGCTTAATTTTTTTGAGGGTTTCTTTGTATAGTTCTGGCTGTCCTGGAACTCACTCTGTAGACCAGGCTGGCCTCAAATCAGAAATTTGCCTGCCTCTGCCTTCCAAGTGCTGGGATTAAAGGTGTGTGCCACCACCCCTGGCCGTATATTGTTTTTATATAAAGTAAATCTTGTTGCCTGTTGCTAACAGCAAATGAATGGTCTGCCTTAATTCTTTAAACAAAATGCTAGCAAGTTGTCTGAAAAGAACTGCTATTGAAAAAAATGCTTTTATAAAATTGGCCTGTAGGCAAGCCTGTAGGGCATTTTATTAGTGATTGATGTGGGAAGACCTATGCCAGAATGAATGGTGCTACACTTGAGTAGGTGTTCCTGGGGTATGTAAATGCCAACCAAATAGTACACAAGGAGGGACTCATGGCTCCAGCTGCATATGACTATGGCCTTATGGGACATCAGTGAGAGGAGATGTCCTTGGTCCTGTGAAGGCTCACTGTCCCAGTGTAGGGGAATGCCAGGACAGGGGAGCAGGGGTGGGCGGGCTAGTGAGCAGGGGGAGGGGGTATGGAATAGGAATGTGTTTGGAGGGGATATGGAGGAAGGGGATAGAATTTGAATTGTACATAAAGAAAATATCTAATAAAAATGTTCATAGAAAAAAATTCAGGGTGAGGAAATCATAGGAGCAAGTAAGTAAGCAACACTCCTCTTTGGCCTCTGCATCAGTTTTTGCCTACAGATTTTTACTTTGAGTTCTAGCCCTGACTTCACTTAGTTATAAACTGTGATGTGGAAGCATAATATGAAATAAGTCCTTTCCTTCCCAAGTTACTTTTGGTCACAGTGTTCATCATAAGGTTTCATCAATAGAAACCTTAACTAAGACAATAGTCCTGACTCTATAGCCTGAGCTGTGCTCAGAGGCCTTTGAAACAAGAGCAGAATATGTATCATAAATCCTTAAGTTGATGGTCCTTCGAAAGGGGAACAAAATACTAACAGAAGCAAATTCGGAGACAATGTGTGGAGCAGAGTCTGAAGGAAAGGCCATCCAAAGAATGCCCTACCTGAGGACCCATCCCATATACAGTCACCAAACCCAGACACTATAGCTGGTGCCAAGAAGTACTTGCTGACAGGAGCCTGATATAGCTGTCTCCTGAGAGGCTCTGCCATAGCCTGACCAATATAGATGCGGATGCTCATAGCTATTCATCATACTGAGCACAGCGTCCCCAATGGAGGAGTTAGGGGAAGGACTGAAGGAGCTAAAGGGGTTTGCAACTCCATAGAAAGAACAATAATATCAACCAACCAGAACTCCAGAGCTCCCAAGGACTAAACCACAAATCAAGGAGTACACATGGAGGGACACATAGTTCCAGCAGCATATGTAGCAGAGGATGGCCTTGTCCGGTATCAAAGGGAGGAGAGGTCTTTGGTCCTGTGAAGGCTCAATACCTCCATATAGGGGAATTCGAGGCCGGGGAAGCAGGCATGGGTGGGTGGGGGAGCACTCTCAGAAGCTGGTGGAAGAGGCATGGGATAGGGGGTTTTCTGGGGGTGGGTAGTCTGGAAAGTGGACAACATTTGAAATGAAAATAAAGAAAATATCCAATAGAAAAAGAAATATTACAAATAGCACAGGCTCCTTACCTTCCCCAATACACACTTCTATGAAAAGAATAATACTTAAAAACGTGAATAAAATTTCAAATGAATGTTATATAGCTACTATACTGAAGTGTGTTTCTTATGTTTTTTTTTTTTTTTAATAAATCTCACTTTTTTTCAATCACTGTTTTTTTCTATCTCAAATTCTACGTACTGGGTTTGTTCCTTGAAATTTAATAGATGGCTGGGACTGTTCTAAAGGTATTTTTTTTCAATCTCTGTGCTATAGTCTGAATATTTATTTATCATCAAAGTTTATATGCTAAAATTTTAATAATAGGTAATGGGTTTGAAAATGCACTTCTTGGGTCTTTGCAAGTTGGTTACCTCTTGATGACAGTAGGGTCCTCTAATTAGAACCAAGGATTCATGAAAAAAAATTCCTACAAAGCTAGCTAATCTCATTTTTCTTATGAAAAGAAGGTAAAAATGGATATCCATAAGAAATCTATTCCTTAATTGTCAGCTAATCTACTTGTACTTTAGTCTTTGAATTTCAAGCCTGTAACTCAAGAGAAATTCAAACAAAACAGGTACGAGGATGTAAGAGTGCTTACTGTAAAGCCGGGCGGTGGTGGCACACGCCTTTAATCCCAGCACTTGGAAGGCAGAGGCAGGTGCATTTCTGAGTTCTTGGCCAGCCTGGTCTACAAAGTGAGTTCCAGGACAGCCAAGGCTACACAGAGAAAACCTGTCTTGAAAAGCAAAAACAAAAACAAAAACAAAAAGAGTGCTTGCTGTAACTAATACTGGAAAAGATAGCATGGCTTTAGAATTGTGTTGTATGTGTTGGCCAGAGTTCTTCAGGTGCTCATTGTGGAACCTCTACTTTCAGTAACATGAACCAACTTTAAAATGTCAATATCTTGAAGTTGCAGATGAAAATCATAGCTATGAACAATGTTTACAATGTTACAGAGAACATCTCTGTGGCAGTCAGACAGAGTGACTAAAGACGGATGGTTATAAACCAACCTGTTGCAGTCTTTTATGAAATTAGAAACATGCTATTTGGTCAAAGAAAAGGGGACTTTTCCTACTTGACTGAGTTTAGAGTGATATAATGTTTTCTGGAAGATGTACCTTATGAGCAATGAAATTGGATTTGGATGAAGAAACATTTATGTATCAAATATGTTGTTTGGTTTCTCTTGACTACTCTGAATAAAGTATGAGAGAAGAGAAATTATTTAAATGTAAACTGTCATTCAAGTGGAAACAGAACATAAATATGTGAAATCTTTTCCACACATTCACAAAAAAAAAAAAATGTGTTCAGATGAGAACACTTATGTATGTCCAAATGCCTATGTAATAAACAGATTAATCTGTCATCAATTGGAACTTGTAATGAGTATGTAATGTAATGGTAGAATGATTTTAGAGGTAATTCAGAAATCATTAGTGCTGTCACTTCCATCATGGATCCAGACACCTTTATAAGCATAAAGCAAATTCAGAACACCTTAAAGCAGTGTCTCTGAGAGCTGTGTAGGTGAGATGGACTATGAAACAATAGACCAGTTAAGCCACTAGCATTTAAATCAAGCTTGGGAGAACTATGAAGACATAACTTAGAGCAATGCCAGTGGTAAGATAGCTGTGCAAAGATACATCAGCTAAAAAACTAATGAATTCTTTGGGGTATTATTACTTCCATAGGTTTTCTGGAATGTATGTGTCTACCTTTAAGTCCAGTCCAGAAATTAGAGGCATAACATCAGTTTTCTATGCTTGATTGTATCATTACTGGGTGCTGCTACTCATTTATTCCCTCCTATAATTTCCTTCTTCAATGGGTTTAATCTGTGTCTTTTCTATTGTTGCATTTTGGAAACACATAACATGCTCAATTTCATATGCTTAACAATTGGGGGATAATTTGTTTCAGGACATAGCATACCTTCAGTATATATATGTTAAGATACAACTTAAGATTTCAGAGTTGAAGCTGGGACTAGTCAAAATTTGAGACACTGTTGGAATGACAGAAAGACAATTTATATTTGAGAAAAACATGTCTTTTCGTGGACCAAAGAGAGGATACTGCTTTCTGGATATTTGCATTTGCCCCAAGTTCATATTGGGAAATTGTAATACCCAAATTAATTTTATAAGTAGAGGCTTTGTGGGATAAGTGGTTGATGAAGGCTGACCTCTCATGATTAAGGCTAGTTAGATGTCCTAAAAAGTAACCCTAAAAGCTTTCAACTTTTAGCCAAATAATGAAGATTTTCATGACTGCCCTTCAGAAGGTCCAACAAGCAGTTGAGTCATATGCAAATATTTGTACCCAAAAAATGGACAGAAATTGGTGACCCATGTTGTTGAATAAGAAAAAATCTGGAAGAAGCTGAGGAGGAGGGTAACCCTATAGGAAGACCAGCAGTCTCATCTAACCTGGACCTCTGGGATCTAGCAAACACTGAGTCACCAACCAGGAAGCATATACCAGCTGATATGAGGTCCCCCAAAACATATACATCAGAGAACTGCTGGGACTGGACTCAGTGAGAGAAGATGTACCTAACCCTCGAGAAACTTGGGACTCCCAGCACTTGGGAGGCAGAGGCAGGCAGATTTCCTAAGTTCAAGGCCAGCCTGGTCTACAGAGTAAGTTCCAGGACAGGCAAGGATACACAGAGAGAAACCCTGTCTCAACAAAACAAAAACAAAAACAAAAACAAAAACAAAAACAAAAACAAAAACAAAAACAAAAACAAAACAAAACAAAACAACAACAACAACAACAAATCCTTAGGACTCTAGGGAGTAGAAAGGTCTTGTGTAGTGGGGGGGTGGGGCATTCTTTTGTAGATGGGGAAGCAGGTATGGAATCAGGAAGAGTCAGAGGATGGACTGGGAGGGGGATAAAGTCTGGACTGTAAGAAAAGGTTAAAGAATATTTTTTAAAAAAAATATGCAAACAGTGCTTTTAGTAAATGGTGAGTTCACTTTCAAAATTAGCGTTAACATAGAATAGTCATGATTGTCTTTTATTCCCCACAGATTCACTTCTCTTTATGTATTTTCATACATGTATTTAGTAATTTAGTAATTTGTTAAAATTCACAGAATATTGATGATGTTCTTGTTTGCAATTCCTTAGCTGTCTACTAGTAAAACAGATATTAATTATACTTTGAAGAATCCATGAGCAATGACATCATTGATAAACTGTATGAGAAAAGTTTGTAGTCCCTACCATAATTTCCTATTGATATATCGGATATGACACTAAGATAGAAATTAAAAATCAAAATGTCTCAGGACGTTTATTCTGAAAATAATAACTCAATTTCTGCTGGGGTAGTAATGAATGGTAGAAATAATAATTTGTGCATGTGAGTTGCTGCATGAGTACATATATACAGGTATATGAGGGTGACATATGCGATAAACATGTGGGTGGAAGCCAGAGGTAACAGAGTAAGGGAATGTAATTTAAGAGAAATACTTGGCTAGGATTAAAATTTTATGTTTTAGGCTAATTTTCTTTCCAATAAATTATTTTAGAAAATACAGTGACAATACCACCTGACTTAGAATAAGAACACAGTGTCCTTAATAGATCAAAAGACCTATAGACAGATTCTAGTTTGCAACTTATTATATTTCAGCAAAGCAATGGTTTCCAAATAGCTTTTCTATTCACCTATGTGAAATTAATTGCTTACACTTGACCATCCTTCAAATCCTTTTAAAGATATATCTCACAATACACAATCCTACAATTCATACAGTGTCCAAGTACTACCCCATTTTTCAATTGAAGTCTTAGCTAATTAGTATAAAGTGTGTTTTATTTTTGATTATTACAAATCTTTTCTTATTACTACCCATGTTACATTTTCCATTTCCTTTTATTACTTGATGACTTTCAATAACAACTTTGCCAAAAATACAGTTTTGATTTTGCATGTGGTTATAAGTGACAGAAGTATAGGAACAGTATTGAATTGAACTTTGTATCCCACATCTTAGTAGATAGAAGGAAGTCAATAAATAGATTGATTCACCATTTCTGTAACTCCCCTGAAATATAAAGTGGATATCTGATGTCCATAATAGCAGTGAGCTAAAGGTGTATTCCTCTGTGGTTGTTACTTTTCATAACCTATTCTATGCAATGTGCCAAAACTCCTGTTAAGAAGATAATGTCATTGTACCTCTTATATATTTATAAAAATAGGTTCGCAATGGTTGAAGAGACAGACTTTAACTTAATATTTTAAATTCAGAGCATGATAAGAATGAAAAACGCCAACTAAAATTAATATATGCTTAATTCATAAACTGAACAGTTCGAAGTACTATTATGTATCCTAATTTTAAGCAAATATTAATGGTTTATTTTAATAGTGTAGAACTTATATACCCAGCTAAGAGTTTTTCAAACACCATTTATTCATTCAACAGGACAACTGTAAAACATTTATTTGTAAACTAGTCAGTACATGAGTTAGTATTGCTATTAACTGACTGAATTATGACACATTTCTGTTATTAAGAATTAATACTATTTATGTTTTACAGCTCTTAATATATTTTATAATTCAAGATGATCACACTAACTTCTTAAACTATGATCCCTAATACTCACTACCTACCACATTTTAGATAAGTATGAATCATGCCCTTTGAGAAGGAATAAATCATTAGTCAAGTTTATTCTACTTCAGACACAGGAGAGTATTGATTCTTTTGTGCCAGAACACAAAGAAAAATAAAAAAAATAATTTTAGATTAAGAATTAATATATAATTTTGAAAACTTTATAACTAATTTTTAGAGATACTTTGAAGCAGTTCATTCACGTTTTATTGTCTATATTCATTATACTTTATAACAAGACAGTTCAATACATACATGGCATCAAAAGAACGTTGAAAAGAGGTTGAAGGAAAGGTCCCACCATGCAACCCATTCAATTTGCAGACATCATACCTCAACAGTATTTCTGATGCTAAGATGTGCTTGCAGACAGGAGCCTGGTATGGCTGTCCTCTGAGAGACTCTGCCACCACCTGACTAAGACAGATGAAGATATTTACAGAGAACCGTGTAACTATACATGGAACCCTGATGGAAGAGATAGGGAAAGAATGAAGGAGCTAAAGGGGCTTGCAACCACATAGGAGGGACAAAAGTATCAATTAACCGAACTCCTCAGAGCTCCCAGTGACTAATCCACCAAACAAAGGGTATACATGGATGGATACATGGCTTCTGCTATATATACAGCACAGGATGGCCTCATCTGGCATCAGTGGGAGTGGAAACCCTTGGTCCTGTGAAGGTTGGATACCCCAGCATTGGAGGATGCTAAAGGGGTGAAGCAGAAATGGGTGGGTGGAGAAGCACTATCTTAGAGACAAAGGGGAGAGGGATGGTATGGGGGTTTGTGGAGGCTAGACCCAGAAGGAGGATAATATTTGAAATGTAAACAACTAAAATTAATAATAATAATAATGATGATAAAGATGATTTGTGGCTACACAGATTCCTCAGTAGTTCAGAACATGTGTTGCTCTTGCAGAACACCTAGATTGAGTTCACAGAACCTACATGGTGGCTCACAGCCAACAATAACTCCAGTTTCAACAAGATCTAAACCCCTCTTCTTGCCTTCCGGGGCACTAGGACTGTGTGTGGTATATACACATACATAAAGGCAAAACACTTGCACACAAAGACGAAATATATCTTTACAAAATAAAATATTTTATCAGTATTTTCAAATGCATTGTGTATTTCCTGGCCCAATATAGTCTCTCTTTATATACTAGATATTTTCTTATTTTTGTCAGCTCTGTTGTACAGGGATTTGTTGAGTGTGAAATTGTCACCATTCCACAAAACAGTCATACCTTACATATTTTCAGCAGCTCTATAAGAACAATAACAACCAAAAATGCTTTCTTTTTTTCTTTTTTCTTTTTCATTTCTATTGTATTGTAGAATATTCCCAACTGAAACAAACAAAACCTTTGCAATTACATTTTGATGAAAAGAAGCATGATATAATTTCTGAGAGTGTATTGGTTCTCACCATGTACAAAAGTGTAAATTGGACCACCAGGGAAAATAGACTACACACATGTATTTCATAGTGTAAAGGACATACATCTCAATCAATAGTATATACTAAAAGACATTATTCATGTTATTAGATACAATAATGATATTTATTAGAAGTTTGTAATTGTTTCTGTTGTGTTTAAAATATCATCCACATCGCACAACAATTCATGTGAGAAATTTGTTCACATAGTAATCACATCAAGACTTGTAAATATTTTCAATCATTTCGGCAAACAAATTATACTACAGCAGCAATTCAAGAACATTTCAAATCATTCACTAAGAATATCATTAAATAGTAGTTACATGAACTTTCAAAAAGATTCTGTAAATGTTTTACATAAAGATTGAATTATCTTTTTAGAAATAATTACTACAAAGTTAGTCCATTTTATCTTGTCTTTAACTACAATGTATATGGGTTAGTAGAGCTCTAAAACGTTCTGAAGGAAAGAAATTTTTTTAAATTGCTAAAGCATATTGGTTTTTTTTATTTGATCCTTAGACAATTTACATCAAATAATTCCCACACAGTTGGCATCCTAGCTTAGAATGGATGGTTAAGGACCATATCAGTAATCTATTGATTTACAAGGGTTAGAAAATGATCAGGGTGTCATAAGCAATGAAACTAACAGTTTGAGAAATCCTTCTTTTGATCAGAAACCATAACTACCATAACCATGTCCTCATTATTGTAAAGGTACTATGTTTACTATTCTGATGAACAAGAATATATATATATATATATACACACACACACATACATACATATATATAATCTAAAACTGTGATGCAATTAGTTCACTATTCAGCTCTACCTCCCAAATAACAATTGTCATTTCCAGTGAGACCACATGCTCTAGAAATCTAAAGTAAGCATAGAAAAAAATTTGTAGGTTGCTTCATAGTGGGAACTGAACCTAGTAGTTAAAATGATATGCTGAAAGACTTATAAAAACATTACCTACATAAGAAAAAAGCTATGAATGTTAATTTCTTGAATGTAAGCTTTGCACAGTTTATTGTATATTTTATAATTCATATGTTATTCATTTTTTGAATCATGTCACAATTAAAGCAAAATCATTACCTTTTCTCTGTCTTCCTTTTCTCTCTCACACACACTCACATAATTTATTTTTATGAGAATACAAAATATATCTAAGTATCTAAACATATATAGAAAGAATTTTAACTAGTGGGAATATTTAAACACAAATCAAAATTGAAACTCACATTTAAGATGTTTTTTCCTGAAGCTTTATCTTTTTCTGTCAAGAAATTCACTACTAGGGTAAAATATTGAGTAAGAATGTATGCTCTGCATGGTTTATACAGATGTCCTGTCTATACATACTACAAAAGGACTACTTGTGGCCTCAATTAATAATTTAGAATCATGCAAAGTTTTTTAAAAAATATTTTACTATAATAAAAACAAATAGATTTAGAGGTAAAATAATGTGCCAATTCTTTGAACTTCAATGCGATTTCAACTGATCCAATAAAAAGAAATACATGAAAATAATCAAGACAGGAAAAGTCTCAGATACAAAATAGGAATATAGACTGAAAAATAGAACTGATTAAAACTTAAAGACAAATTCAAACACAGATTAATATGAATCCCTGAAGTATAAGATAATTTAAAATATCAATATGGCATGGTTATATGAAACTGTTCAAGTTGTGACTTAATTTAAATATGATTAAAGTGTAAATCAACCACATTTTCTGTATTCATTTTTCTGTCTTGGGACATCTAGGGTGTTTCCAGTTTCTGGCTATCACAAATATGTCAGCTATAAACATAGTGGAAGATGTGCCCCTCTGGCATGGTGGGGTCTCTTTTCAGCATATTCCCAAAAGTGATATAGCTGGGTTTTCAAGTAGATTTATTTCTAATTTTCTGAGGAACCTCCAGATTGACTTCCAGAGTGGTTGTACTAGTTTGCAATCCCACCAGCAATGGAGGAATGTTCCTATTTCTTCACATCCTCTCCAACATGTGTTGTCACCTGAAGTTTTGATCTTAGCCATTCTGACTGGTGTAAGTTGGAATCTCAGTGTTGTTTTGATTTGTATTTCTCTGAACACTAAGGACTTTGAACATTTCTTTAGGTGCTTCTCAACCATTCAAGATTCCTCAGTTGTGAATTCTTCATTTGTTTCTGTACCCCATTGTTTTAAATTTTTCTTAGATGACTTCATTCTTAATAGCTGAGTAGAATTCCATAAAATTTAAATACATGACACATAATAATGAAATAATACAGTATTTCTATATTTAATTTTAATTTTTCTTTTATGTAAATAAAAATAAGTAGGTCAGCAAAATACATTTAATTTGTTTCACCCTCCATAAAACGACTATCCAAAATTAATCATTTCAAAATTATTAAAACAGATTCCTTCCTCATACAATACATCTGAATTACAGTTTCCCCTCCTTCTATTCCTACCAGTTAACTTATCACCTCTACTCTCCTTTTGACACAATTCCTTCTATCCTTCATTAGCAAAGAATAAGCTTCTAAGAGGTAGCAAGCAAACATGATGAAATAATATATAACAAAAAATGCCTTGTATAATTTTAGACCCATTCCTTGAGAGGGAAGCCATTTCTAGCACTGCCTAGATGTACAGGAATCATAGGATAGATAGTATAGACACAAAATAGACCAAACATGCCTGGCAATAGAAGCAAAAAAAAAAAAGTCAATGAAATGATTCTTTATAATATTGTGCTCTACTCATAAACCAAAGCCTAGCCCAATTGTCATCAAATGGAAATAGATGCAAAAATCAAGAGCCTAGTCATTAGAGGAATCTCAGAGAATCCTCCAGAAGACAGAGATGAAGGACAATAGGGGGAAGAGAGGGAAAGGGCACCACAAGAACATGGGCCATAGGATCAACTAATCACAGTTCACAGTGTTCATAGATACTGAAGGTACAATCAGGGAGCCTGTATGGGTTTAAGCCAGATCCTATGCATATATGTTACAGTTGTTTAGCTTGTTCTTCTAAGACTCCTTATAGTGGAAGGTGGGTGTTGTATAGGGGAAGGAGCTAATATTAAAATCTGGTTACCTACTTGGTTATTAATTTGGTCAATAAAGAAGGTGAAAGTCAACTGTTCAGCAAAGGGTAAAAAGATTTCTGGCGTCCAGGTAGAAGAAAAGAGGAGGAAAAAGAGAGTTTTTTTTTTTTCCAGGCAGATTTTGGACAGAGAAGCATGCAACAACCATGTAAGAGGTAGATACAACCTGTAGCTTCTGAGACTGGCTGTTGGCTGATATGGCTAGATGATAAGGTTAGCACAAGAGATTCTGTTGCCTAGCAATTGTGTTATCTGGCACGTTTCAAAATAATAAAGCTGTCTAGTGTTTTCCATCCCTGGAACAAAGGTGGGCAGAGAAAGAGAGAAGACTGGGTGTTAACTGTTGGTCCATCTTTACTGGGTTGGGGGTTTGTTGCAATTGACCTGAATCTATGCTGGGCGGATCTGGGAGCTTGATAACAGCTCCAGGAAAGGTGCTAGCTGGCTGTTTGCAGAGCTAAGCCAAGAGGAATGGACAAGCCAAGCATTCAATTTTGGCAGTGCATTCCACATTGCAAGAGCAAAGGCAGGAGGGAGCATGGTTTAGAGTTATATCCAACAGTGTTGTCTCTAACTCCTTTTCCTGTTCTTTTCCTGTTACTGGATTGCCACATGCCTTAATATGAGATTATGTGACTAATCTTATTGTAACTTATTTCATGTTCAGTTGGTATCCCTGGGAAGCTTTGCCTTTTCTAAAGAGAAACAGAGGCAGTGTGGGTCTGGGGGACAGGTGAGGGGACAGAGGAATTGGGAGGAGTGGACAAAGGAGAAACTTTGATCAGGTTGCAATATATTAGAGAATAATAAGGAAAGAAAGAATGGAAAGAAGGAAGATAAATGACTTTTAAAAAATAAGGAATAAGATGAAGTGAAAACTTGCATATTGAAGTTTGACACAGCAACCCAACAGAAGAAAAAGTATCCCAAGATAAGCAAAGGAGTAAGACCAACTTATTCATGTAGTCAGAAGTCCCATAATATTATTAAGCTAATTAATATACTACATAAACACAGGACATGGTATACACCAATATAGTCCCTGTGCCTTCTGCTATAGTCTCTGGGCTCATATGCACCTTGCTTAGGTGATTCAGAGGCTACTCTTCTGAAGGATTCCTCAAGGTGTGAGGCGAGAGATAGGATGGAGACCTTCATATTAGACTTTCTCACTGCATAATGTCAGGTTTTTGTTCTTTTCATCTGTTCCTATTGGAAAAAATACTGATGAAAACTGGATAAGGTAATATTGAAAGAATATAGCAAAGTTTGCATCTGTGCCTAGGAACAGACCCTGTTCTCTATTGACCTCCAGGAGTTCTGACACACCCAGGCTCACAGGTAAGTCAATCACTATTTCCTCAATACCTAGCCTAAGTGGTACCTGCCTGGGGCCTAGATGACGCAGGAACACCCTCATAGGTGAGGACATGATCCATCCAGTTCCCAACTGTGTTTAGGAGCCAAACCCATGCTACTGTGTTTCCACCCCACTCATACCCAGAGGCAGATTAACCCCCAGTAGGTTAGACACACCCAGACTCACAGTGTCACATGAGGGACAAATTCCAGTCAGAGACAGGAAGGCCAGTTAACTTACACCAGAGATAATCAAATGGCAAGAGGCAAACATAAGAACATAAGCAACAGAAAGCAATGCTACTTGATATCATGAGAACTTAGTTCTCCTGCCATAACAAGCTCTGGATGTATTAACACACGTGAAAATCAAGGTTCTGATCTAAAATCCTATCTCATGATGATGAAAGAGGACCTAAAGAAGGACATAAATAACTCTCTTAAAGAAATACAGAATATAGGTAACAGGTAGAAGTCCTTAAAGATGAAACACACAAATCCCTTAAAGAAACACAGAAAAAGAAAACCAAACAGGAG
Source organism: Mus musculus (assembly GCF_000001635.26). Lineage (NCBI taxonomy): Eukaryota > Metazoa > Chordata > Mammalia > Rodentia > Muridae > Mus > Mus musculus. Next base: position 115,992,747 of record NC_000086.7, read on the forward strand.
AAGGAATTGAACAAAAACATCCAGTATATAAAAATGGAAATAGAAACAAGAAAGAAATCACAAAGGGAGACAACCCTGTGGATGGAAAACCTAGGAAAGAGATCAAGAGTAATGGATATAAGCATCTCTAACAGAATACAAGAGATAGAAGAGAGAATCTCAGGAGCAGAAGATAGAATAGAAAACATTGACACAACAGTCAAAGAAAATGTAAAATGCAATAATCTCCTAACCCAAAACATCCAGGACATCTGGGATCCAATGAAAAGGTCAAATGTAAGAGTAATAGGTATAGAAGAGAGTGAAGATTCCCAACTTAAAGGGCCAGTAAACATCTTCAACAAAATTATAGAAAAAAAGTTCCCTAAACAAAAAAAAAGTGATGTCCATAAACATACAATAAGCCTACAGTACACCAAATAGGTTGCACTAGGAAAGAAATTCCTCCCATCGTATAATAATGAAAATTCCAAAATGCTCAGAATAAAGACTATTAAAAGCAATTAAAGAAAAAAGTCAAGAAACCTATAAAGGTGGACCTATCAGAATTATATCACATTTCCCAAGAGAGACTCAGCCAGGGGAGCTTGGGCTGATATTCTATAGACAGTAAGAGAACACAAATGCCAGCTCAGGCTACTCTACCCAGCAAAACTCTCAATTACTATAGAATTGAGAAACCAAGCTATTCCATGACAAAAACAAATTTAAACAATGTTTTTTTTCTACGAATCCAGCCCTACAAATGATACCAGAACAAAATCCCCAATGTTAAGAAGGTAACTACACACAAGAAAAAGAAACTAATCTCAAAACAAACCTAAAAGAAAAGATTATTATGAAAATAATACCAACTCCCACAATAAAAATAACAGTACCCCAAAGTCACATCTCTAACATTTCTCAACATCAATCAATTCCCCCCAAAAAAGGCATATGCTGACAGACTGGATACATAAACAGGAACCAACATTTTGCTTTATACAGGAAATACACCACAGTGACAAAGACAGACACTACCTTAGAGAAAAGGGCTGGAAAGAAAACTTTCCAAGCAAATGGTCCCAAGAAAAAAGTTGGAGTACAAATTCTAATATCCAATAAAACAGACTTTCAATCAAAAGTTATCAAAAAAGAGGAGGAAGAACACTTCATATACATCAAAGAAAAGAAATCTACCAAATGATCCTTCAATTCTGCATATCTACACCCCAAATGCAAGGGAACCCACATTTGTCAAAGAACTGTTGCTAAAGCTCAAAACACACATTGAACCTCATACAATAATAGTGGGAGATTTTAATATCCCATCTTCACCAATGGACAGTTAATGGAAACAGAAACTAAACAGAGAGACATTGAAACTAACAGAAATTGTGAACTAAATGTATTTAACAGATATCTGCTAAACGTTTTACCCTAAAGCCAAAGAATATAACTTCTTCTCGAACCTCATGGTATCTTCTCCAAATCTGACCATATAATCAGACACAATACAAGCCTCAACTGATACAAGAAGATTGGAATAATCACATGTATCCCATCAGATTACCACAGACTAAGGCTGGTCTGCAATAACAAATACACCCAACAGATATTCCACATACTCATGAAGGCTAAACAAATCTCTATATCGTGGGTCAGTGAAGAAATAAAGATAAAAATTAAAGATATTTTAGAATTTAAAAAATAAAGTCACAACATACTTAAACTTATGGGACACGATAAAAGCAGTATTATGATGAAATGTCATAGCTCTCTGAGTGCCTCCATAAATATATTGGAGAGAACATATATAGAAGCTTTACGAAAGACTGTACTCAACAAAACTGGAAAATTTAGATGAAATTGATGATTTTATAGACATAGATCAGGTATAAGACTTAAATCAGGATCAGATAAACAATCTAAAATGTCCCACAACCCCTAAAGAAATAGAAGCAGTCAGTAAAAGTCTGCCAACTTAAAAAAACAAAACAAAACAAATACAAACAAACATACAAACAAACAAAAAGAACCAGGACCATATGGTTTTCATGCAGAATTCTATCTAAACCTCCAAGAATACCTCTAATCTCTGGTTCTTGGCTATCCAAGCAGTGTCACGTATACATTCCTTTTCCTGGAACAAAGACCTTAAGGCAAATCAGACATTTGTTGGCTACTCCCACAAGTTCTGGAACATCATTTTCCTGGTATATTTTGAAGACAGGATAGAGTATAGGTCAAAAGTTTTGAGGCTGGGTTGGTGTTCATGTTTCTATATTAATAGCCTACAGAGTATATTCCTTACCAAAGAAATTAGCAGCATGTTGGCACCTGTTCCAGTTCTCCAGGATCGATGAGTTCTGTGGATATTACCCTAGGTAGTTTTTAGAAAGCAACTCTTTGTCTTAACATTAGACTGAGTTGTTTGTGGGGTTTCATGGGACCCCTTTATCCAACAACTCAACTGAGTACAATCCTGTACCTCCACTGGAAGCCTTTGTTTGCTATAAGAGTTTAGATTATGTATTCCCCATTTCTAGGATTCCTCATTAGCATCACTAGATTCTAAGATGTTTCCACTGCATTAGTTTCCCACAACCATCCACAAAATGTGATAGCAGTGCCAGTCATCTCTTTCCACACCCTCTACCTTCATCCCATCTCCCAGGCCTCCTGACTCCTGTCGTTTTTTTTTCATTCCCCCCCCCCCAGTCTACCCAAAAAACTATTCTGTTCCCCATTCAAAGGGAGGTCCATGTGTTCCCCCTTAGACCCCTTCTCTTTATCTAACTTCTTTGGTTCTATGATAGTAGCTTCATTATCATTTACTTAATAAATTATATATACTTATAAGTGAATACATTCAATATTTGTCTTTCTTGGTTACCTCATGGAGGATGATGTTTTTTCTACTTGTATCCATTTGCTTGAAAATTTCATGACATCATTTTATAACAGCTCAGTAATACTCTATTGTGTAAATGTACCATGTTTTCTTTATCCATTCTTTGGTGGAGTGACATCTAAATTATTTCTAGGTTCTAACTACTACGAATAAAGGCAGAACATAGTTGAGCAAGTGTCCTTATGGTAGGATGGAATGTCCTTTGAATATATGCCCAAGGGTGGTATAGCTTCATCTTAAAGAAGATTGGTTCAAAGTTTTCTTAGGAAGTGCCATATTGATTTCCTTGGTGGCAGTACAAGTTTGCATTTCCACAAGCAATGGAGTATTCCCTGGTTCCACAGCCTTGCCACCATGAGCTGTCACTTGTGTTATTGATCTTAGTCATGCTGATAGGTATAAAAAAATACAAACATCTTCTTAAAAATAATATGAACATTAAATTAATTGGAGCATTTTTAGTATACTTTAAGCATAAAATTCTAAATATAGAATGCCAGGTAAAAAATAAACAAGGTAGATTATTTTCTAAGACTTTTGCTTTTGATTCATGTATTTGGTACTACTAGGGCAATTTCTAGAATAGTGTATTTCTATGCTGAATTCAACTCTATTTTTAGTATATTTTGTATCCTTTTTAGATCATAATCTTGTCTCCTTTTAGTGAGTGAGTCACCTCCACAGGCCATACATATCTCATTGGAATCTGGATAATCATATTCAAGGACTATCACAACCACTAGAGTTCACAGAAGTATTTCAGTGGGTCCATTTTATCTATACCCAGAAAATGCAATTTCCTTATTGCAATCTGGAATTTCTCTCCAAGGACTCTTTGCACAGTACAAATAAATGGAAGGACACTGAAATAGAATACAGAAGAATTTGTTTCTTTCTTTGCAATCAATAGCTAGGAAATATCACAAGGACACAGTGCTTGAAAGAAATAATTCCTCATTTCACAAATAACATTTCCTCCTGTGACTCAATTTATGCAAAGTTAAGGAGAATGCCTATAGTAGGTGTTTCTTTTCTTGGCTTATTTATTTACAAGCAATTAAGAGACTTACATTTAGTTTATGTGCCAGTTTGATTATGATTTTTAATAAACAGAATTCAAGGGCTTGAATCTTCTGGCATCATAGGAATCAATTGTCTTAGTAAGGGTGGACAAAAAAAAAAAACTGGCAAATTTTTACATAATTTTCTGGCTTCTAAAAACTGTTGTGATTTGTTGGTACTGATTAATTAGTTACCTAAACAGTTGCTCTAATAAGAATTGTATCAGTTACTTTTCTCATTGCTGTGAAAAAACACTAGATAGAAACAAATGGATGGAAGGAAGGTTTATTTTCCTTATCTCAGGAGGTATGGTAGTTTTGTCATAGGAAAGAAATTAGAGCAGAATTGCTCCATGGACGTTAAGAACACTTGCTAGACCACAAAGCAATTAGCAGAACTAGAAGCAGAGCTAGAATAACTCTCAAAGACCCCACCCCCTCCAGTTGTCCTTCATCGTGTTCGAAAAGTTTCACAAGCTACAAAACAGGTTTACCATTTGGATAAATGTAATTAAGTGTGAGTGTCAGTGTGTCTGTGTCCGTGTCCGTGTGTGTCCGTGTCCGTGTGTGTGTGTGTGTGTGTGTGTGTGTGTGTGTGTGTGTGTGTATGCGCACACGCGTATGCTAGCTAACAAACTCATGTGTGGTGGGGAACTTTCAGATTCAAACCTAAATTGAATAATGATAAAGACATGATAGATTTTATTTGTGGTCATCAAAAAATTTAAATCATTTTCTTCTAACACTGTGAATACCATTACAACATTAAATTCCATTCTCTGAATTTCTAAGAAAAATCTTCTTATCTTACAACAGGAAAAAAAAAGTCTGTAAATGTGTTTAAGATATTTCCTTTAGTTTGTTATATCTTTTTGCCAGTTTCAGGTTATACAACTTAATGAGTTCTGACAATTTGATAAACCAAATACCAATAACACTGATTTAATGACAAAGAATTAAATATTCAAGAGAACAAGTTATAAGTAAAAGTTGAAATGCAACAATCAAAATGCACTCCACACTTAAGAAAGGATCACAATGTTTGCACAATTCTAGGCACAAGAAATCAATTAATTAGTAAAATACCTGTCATGCAAGTATGCATTCTCAAGGTTGACCCCACAAGAACCCATAGATTTTAGGTTGTTTGTTTTTCAGGCAGGTACAGCTACATGTAGGTGGAATTCCATGACTGGTGAGGCATAGGTAGGTAGATCACTGATACTCCCTTCTTCTTCCCATTCCCAGATTATTCCCATACTGCAAGGTCTTCCCTTCACTACAGAAGTCTCAATTCCATTTCATTTTCTTCACCTGTATTTTATCATTGTATTGCCTTCATTTTTGGTCTTCTTTCCAACTCATCTTAGGACCTCTTTTTCCTCTTTCCTAGTTCTCTATAAGGGGACTGTCTGAGATCTCTCATCCTACAGAAAAAAAAAATGATGAGTGATTATTTGGTTTCCTTATTGCATCATTGTTATTGCCAGTTTTTTTAATTAATACTTTGAGTGCTAGATCTTGATATTAGGCAATGTACCTAACCACCACACTATATCCATGGTTTCTTTATGATATTTTATTTTGGAAAGAATGTACTTAACTTGTGCCAAGTGATTTTGAAGTCCTTCTGCAACTCAGACAGGTCTTAAATTTGCAATCCCTATGCTTAAGCTCTGAGTACTCAGTTCTATGGCTCCTTAGTTTATTACAGGTTTATCCAGGTAATGTGAGACACTCTATAATGAAAACAGCATCAATCAATAAGAATGAGTTCAACAATAACAGTAGACTTATTAGACAAAATTTTATTTTATCTCAGACTATAGAGGAGTTTTTGAAACTGGCTTAATTAAACCAGAGAACTACCTCACACACTAATGTTTATGAATGAAGAAAAGAATAAAATTACTTACAGAAAACACTTGGATTAATTTGTTACTTAGGAGTGTACTGTATATTATGCTATACAGATATGTTGAGATGAGAAATGGTAAGTTCAGTACTTTGAAATTATGTCTAGGATTTTCTTGTTTTGCATAAACATGACATATATATATATATATATATATATATATATATAAAACATAGGTAAAAGTAAATGGAAATTATAGGCTTTAAACATTCAATTAAATAATGTAATGCTAAACATTTTAAATAATTGTAACACCCTTTACCACTAATTACACTCATTTACAATCCTCTGAGAATAAGCTACAATGAGCTCCTTGTGATTATAAAGTTCATGTGTGTTAAAATATTTTCAATTATATTTACTAGTAGTGTAAGAATGCATGTGGTGTGTGTGTATGCGTGCAAATATCAGTGTGTGTATTGAGGTCAGAAAACAACATTTAGGAGTTCCTTCTTTCCTTCCACCGTGAAATTCATAGAATGAACAGGCTTGGCAGAAAGCAGCTTTACCCATTGACCCACCTTGCCAAACCTCATAAATATTTTAATGCTTAGTTTTATGAAATGAGAGTTAATCAATGTCATCTAGCAAGGTTAAACCTTTCTTTCTTTTTCTCTTTCTTTCTTTCTTTCTTTCTTTCTTTCTTTCTTTCTTTCTTTCTTTCTTTCTTTCTTTCTTTCCTTCCTTCCTTCCTTCCTTCCTTCCTTCCTTCCTTCCTTCCTTCCTTCCTTCCTTCCTTCCTTCCTTCTTTCTTTCTTTCTTTCTTTCTTTCTTTCTTTCTTTCTTTCTTTCTTTCTTTCTTGTTTGTTTTATTTTGAGACAGGGTTTCTCTGTGTAGCCCTGGCTATCCTGGAACACACATTGTAGACCAGGCTGGCCTTTAACTCAAAAATCTGCCTGCCTCTATCTCCCAAGTGCTAGGATTAAAGGAGTGTGCCACCACTGCCTGGCAAGGTTATATCTTCTAATATTCTTTTTCAAATGAGAAAGCTTTCTGAGAATGGACTAGTGTTTAATCTATTTCACTTATGGGATGTAATATTTTTTTTTACTTATTTATATAGTTTATTTCTTTTTTCCATTTTTATTGGATATTTTTGTATTAATATTTAACTAAGTCTTAAACTGTATACAACAGCAAATGACAGAAACAACTTATTGTACGTGGAGGATAACTATGCAACATTATAAGTGAGAAAATATTTGTAAGTTCACCTTACTGTGGTTTATAACTTTTTAAATTTTATTTTGTCTTTTATTTAATTTATTTTACATTCCAGATTTTATTCTCACCCTCCCCCGAGTCCAGCCTCTGACAGTTCCACATTCCATACCTCCTCCCCACTTCCCTGTCTCCACCAGTATATCCCCACCACCCACCACCCACCCAACCAGGCTTCTTAACTCTCTGGGGCCTCCAGTCTCTTGAGGGTTAGGTGCATCATCTTTGAATGAACACAGATCTGGAAGTCTGCTACTGTATGTTTGTTGGGGGCCTCATAACAGCTGGTATATGTTGTCTGTTTGGTGGTCAGTGTTAAAGAGATGTCAGGGGTCCAGATTATTTGAGACTGCGGGTTCTCCTACAGGGTCGCCCTTGTCCTCAGCTTCTTTCATCCTTCCCTAATTCAACAACTGGGGTCAGCTGCAGAAGTTCTTTGGTTGGGTGAAAATATTGGCATCTGACTCTTTCAGCTGCTTGTTGGGTCTTCCCTGGTGTGGTTATAGTAGGTCCCTTTTTGTGAGTGCTCCATAGCCTCAGTAATATTGTCAGGCCTTGGGACCTCCCCTTGAGCTGTAACCCACCTTGTGCCTGTTGCTGGACCTTCTTTTTCTCAGGATTCTCTCCATTTCTATCCCTTTACCTCTTTCTTTTCCATTTTTATTAGGTACTTAGCTCATTTACATTTCCAATGCTATACCAAAAGTCCCCCATACCCACCCACCCCCACTCGGTACATCTACACAATGGAGTACTACTCAGCTATTAAAAAGAATGAATTTATGAAATTCCTAGCCAAATGGATGGACCTGGAGGGCATCATCCTGAGTGAGGTAACACATTCACATAGGTCAGAGTTTTGACTGTGTGATGGCAACACCCTTCCTCATTTAATGCTCTGTCTTCCTGCTGTAGGTGGGCTTTATAAGTTCCCTCTCCCTACTGTCAAACATTTTATCTAAGGTCCCTCCCATTGAGTCCTGAAAGACTCTTACCTCCAAGGTCTCTTGTGCATTCTGGAGGGTCCTCCCAACCTCCTATCTCCAGAGGTTGGCTGTTTCCGTTCTTTCTGCTGGCCCTCATGTCTTCAGTCCTTTTCCCTCACTCAGTACCACATCAGGTTTTCCTCTCCCCACCCCACCTCCCATCCACTTTTCCTTTGGCTCCTTCCTCGTTCCCTTCCTTTCCCCCTCCCTCCGTCCCTCCCCACTTGTGATTGCTTTCTTCTCTCTCCTAAGTGGGACTGAGGCATCCTCATTTTGGCTCTTCAGCTTGTTAACCCTTTCTGAGTTCTGTGGACTGTATCTTGGGCATTCTGTATTTTTTTTTTGGTTTATTATTATTAATTCTTTAAAATTTTGATGCATTATATATTTTTTCATACTCACCTATCTCTTCTATTCCACCCAACTTTTTGTATTTACCTTTTAAGTCCACTGAATCCAAAATGTGTTGCCCATATTCTCTCAGGTGGTTGACATAACAGGAGTCACATATTTAAAGAAAATAATCTTTCTCTCCCCACTGCACCTATCAGTGAGCAATAGCTCCCCCCAATGGAAGTAAAATCTCATGCCCACCTCACACCTTCATGTTTAGATATTTTCTGGTTTGGACTTAACATTGATTTTATGCATACTGTCACAGCCAATAAGTTGATATATACAATATCCTTGTTGTGTCCAGGAATCATTCTTTATTTTTAGTCATGCATTGAGTTTTGTATTTTTTTTCTATCCCTCTTCTCCTATTAGCCCTGACCATTTCCAAGAGAGGGTCGTACGGATATCTAAAATAGGGATGCGCTCTCCTGTCTCTTATTCTCAGCACGTTGACCAGTTGAGGGTCACTGTGTTAAACTTCATCTACAGAGACCAAAAAGTTGCTGCTCTGACAGGGTTTGATAAATGAACAAATTTGTGCAAATAATGTATTATAAGACATTAGTAGTCAGTTTAATACTATGTCCTTTTATCAAAGTACTGGTGTGACATTATTCTCTGGGGATTGTGCCTTTTCTAATTACAGATTTTAACTCCAATAATGGTGTCAAGCATGGGTTTTATCCTGTAGAGCATAAACAGTTAGAAAATATGTTTTACTCCTATGACAATTGTTCATCAGTTGTACCATTAGGCAAATCTTGCCAACATAATCATTATTGTAGCCCATGTTGTTCACAGCAGACTAAGACTAATGATTATTATTTATTATCCCAGTAGAATACATGACAACTTGCAGAAATTTCAAAACTAGCCAGTAGTGATAAATATTCTAGGTAAGTACCACCTTGATTTGTCCATGTTCTGCAACTAAAGCATATGGTACCTTTAGCAATAGGGTCCTACCATCAAGTTCTGAAACACAACCAAGACCAATGGCAAGAGCTTGTAATTTTGGGAGTCTCTGTAAGTGCATTGGCCCACAATTGCAATAGAGAAAATCCACTTCTATCACTGGATTTCTTATTTGTTTCTATTGTGGTTATTATTGACCCATCATAGAGTAATTTTATTTAAATTCATGTTCATATGTTTTATATTGTAGAAAGTCTCTCAAGTAGTAGTTTTTCAAATGACTTTTTCAGAATTGTAGTGTTGGTTATCCATCTACATACTCCCTCCTACACTGTGCCCTTCTGTCTCCCACTTTATTTAACAATTCTTATTCCATTATTTCCTGTTTCCTTTATACATCACTACATTTTATTTCCCATTCTTTGGGCACCTGAACTTCCCATCATGGCTCATTACTGATTTCATGGACTATTTGTGTATTCCAAATGGAAAACACAGATCTCAAGATCCTGAGCTAATTCTATAAATGATAAAAATAACATGTGCTATTTGTCTATCTTGGCCTGGGTTACCTCACAGAGGATGATAGGTTTTTTTTTTTTTTTTTTTAAGTTTTATCATTGGACCTGCAAATTTTACAAACTCATTTTTCTTAATAGATGGGTTATATTGCCAATATGTAAATATAGCACATTTTCATTATCCATTTATCAATTTGTGGTTACCTAAGCAGTTTCCATTTTCTGAATATTTTGAATAGAGTAGCAATAAATATGAAAATGCTAGTGTCTTTGTAATACAATACAGTATTTTATGTCTGTTTCTTAAGAGTGGTATGGCTACATTTGTAATTTTTTGCAGAAACTCCACTCTGATTTATATAGTGGCTGTACCAGCTTGAACTGCCACTAAAATTAAGTCAGTGTTATGCTTTCCCAAGAGTGATGTTATTATTTGTAGTAATTTTTAAAAAGTCTTAGCCATTTTGAATGTGATAAAATAAAATTTCAATCACCACCATTAGCTAGAATCTTTGTGGCAGTAAGTGAGCAGACTCAGGCTATAAACATTTGAGTAGAGGAAGATGCATTTGCTAGATTTTAGACATATTGATCAATGTATATACTCAGACTCTAAAGAAGGTTTTGTCATCATTGTGAGACTCACAGAAGAAATGCTTTGTCATTCAATGTGGCTGATTTACTGGGGTCCTTGATGTAACCATGTCAAAAATATACATTCACTCAGGAATTCCTTAAATCAGGCCTTCCTCTACTTTTTCTATCCAGGTTAAGGTTATCATATTAGTTATGACAAATCTGTTCATTTACTTGAGAATGAATTTGTACCATGTGAGAACAAAGGATCTTGTTTCATCTTCAACTTTTGGGTATTCAGTTTGAGCAGCAATACTTATTAAAGATGCTTGATTTTTCCTGTGTGTTTTGGTATCTTTGTTTAAAAACTAGATGTCTATAGTAATGTGGGCTTATACAGGGGTCCTCAATTTGATTCCATGATCAATGTATCTGTATACCAGTACCATGCTGTTTGCATTAATATAGTTCTGCACTATAACGTGAAATCTGAGATGATGATACCTTTATCCTATTTCAATTATTTAGGATTATTTTGTTAATTATTATTTAGGATTATGCTGTGTCTTTTGCATTCCCATATGAAATTTGAGTTTTTTCTTCAATTTTTATGGGCAATTGCACTGAAATTTGATGGAAATTACATTGAAAATTTAAATTGCTTATGGTGGGATGATAGTAATATTGATCCTAAGTATCTATGGGCAAGAGAGGTCTTTCTATCTTCTGGTATCTTTATTAACTTATTTTTTAAAAGCCTTAAAGTTTTTATTATATAAGTCTTTCAATTTCTTGGTTAGATAAAATCATAGAAATATTTGATCTTATTTTATGTTTCTATTGATAAAACACTATGACCAAAATCAGTTTGGGGAGGAAAGGGTTTATTTGGTTTATTCTTGAAGTCAGGAGAAGAGTTCAAAGCTAGAACTTATGATTCAGAGACTCTGGAGGAATGTTGCCTACTGACCTACTTCCAATGTTTTCCCTTCTTGTTTTCTCATACTATTAATGACTACCTTCTAAGAGTGGCATGCCCATGTTGAACTGGACCTTCCCAAATCAATAATCAATCAAAAAATGCCCTATAGACTTGCTTACAAGCCAATCCAAATGGGGCTATTTGCTCAATTAAAATCCTTTCTTCAAAAACGTTCAATGGGTTTAAAGCATTCAAAATCTCCGTTTTAGAAAAAGTGTCTCTAAAATGTCTAAAGTTTTTTTTTTATACTTCAATATTTATCTTGACTAGTATAAAATTTACAAACTTATTCCCAAAAATGAAATACTGGGGCACAGTTGCAATCAACTTGAAGTAAACTCTCAGTTCAACATTGTAAACACCAATGTCATACTTTAGGAACTCATAATGTTCTAGTCTCCAAAGAGTCTTGGAAGCTCCACTTCACAGACTCTGTCCTCCACACTACACAGCTTATTTACTAGGCTTGTGCAGGATATAATGCACACTTGTTGCTGTCCATGGTGGTGGTTTTATTGTACTGAAATCTTCAAAATTATGAGGACTCTGTTCTACCTTTATTGCTATTTCAGCAGTTGCTTGAATAAACCTACAACAAGGACTCTAACTGCTGCACCTTGCCAAATATCACCTTCTCTCCACGACCCCTTCAATTCTGGAGCTTCATTTGCAACTGATGCTACACTTTCAGCAAAGAGCCAATCTTAAATTACTGTACATGACCCCTTCATGCTTTCAAAACCACAACTAACTATAAAATTCTTAAACATTAACAAGTTCAGTTGTAATACCAGTTATAGTCTTTGCCAGTGTGAACCTCCTTTCCCCCCAGTGATGCTGATTTTGCTTTAATTATAACTCATACTCCATCCATGGCTGATCAGAACCAGAGTCTTAACACAAAATAACAAACAAACAAAAAAAAAAAAACAAAAAAACAGACTTGTGTTTTTACTTTCCTCAGAAATTTCACAAACCCAGGCTATGCTCCATTGTCTTTGTTGTTTGAATATACTGCCTAGAACAGTCATTAAGTTCAAAGCACTCAATTATCTCCCTAGCTTCAATTTCCAAAGTCCTTCCCAAATTCTTCTTAAAGTTTGGTTAGGTCTGTCCCAATAATATGGCATGATTGGGATTTCCATTGATGTGATAAAATACTAAAACCAAAAGCAATTTAAAGAGAAAAGGGATTACTTCATCTTATAAATTTCTAGTCACATTCTGCCACACTCCTATCACCTTGTGGATAGGAGCTGATACAGAGGACCTAGTGGTATGCTGGCTAAACGTCTTGCTACTCATGACTTACTTAAAAATTCTTATATATGTCAGAGGCAACTTTTGTGGGATGGCAGCACCAACAATGTACTAGGCCTGCCCCCATTAATCATCAATGAAGAAAATACACTACAGATTTTCCTACAGCCCAATTCTGTGGAGGCATTTTTTTCAACTGAGGTTCCTTTTCCCAGATAACTTTTCTTTGTGTCAAATTTACAAAAATGCCAATGAGGGTATTCACTATATAGTCCAAATTGGCCTCCAACTCAAAAAAGTCTTGTAGAGTTACTGGCATGAAACATGCATAGCATCTCATAATATTTCATTGAAAACTTTCTTCATTTTGTTTGAGATACTTAAAAATACATTTTGATTGAATCATGCCCTGTGTCATTTATAGCAAATAATAAATTTGAACAGTCTGAAATCCACTCTGTATTTTGTTTGTACCAATAATAAGTAGCTAAAATTTTTAAACATTATGATTAATAGAAATTAGAATAATATCTACCATTAATTGATCATTTTTATTGAAAGCAAAAGACAAATTACTCTGGAAGTAAGTATAATGTATGGTAAGATTGGGTGGGTAGGGGAGCTGGGGGAGGTGGAAGGTATAGGGGATTTTCCGGGAGGAGATTTGGAAAGGGGATAGCATTTGAAATATAAATGAAGACAACATTTAATAAAACAATATATGCTGAAGACAATTTTGTTGCAGGAATTAAAAATTGATAAAATGATTAACTGTCAAGGAAATTGGACTTAAAATTATTTTTAAGATACAGAAAAATTTGCTAAACATTCTAACATGAAACTGTGGATGAAAATTTCTGGAATAATGCTGTATCTGATTGTGAACAAAATCTCCTAGAAGGAGTCTGTATCTTCAGAGACCATTGGACTTACTGGAATTGCTATAATGTGGAGAGGTTGGAATATTGCAGGTTTGGAGGCTAATTACCTTATCTTCATCTAGATTTAGCCTTCTGGAAAAACCATCCCTTGGCTCACTCTATATCAGAACTAATGTGTTGTGAAAATGCTTGGAAAACCTTTTTATTTTTTCTTCTTTTTAATCTAATTTTATTTGTAGTTCATTTTTCACACTCCATATTCCATTCCTTGCCTCTCCCCATTCACCCTTTGCTTGTTCCATATCCCACACCTCCACCCCATCCCACCCCATCTCCATGTGGATGCCCCTGCCCCTCCCCACCTGACTTCTAAACTCCTTGGGGCCTCCAGTCTCTTGAGGGTTATGTGCATCATCTCTGAATGAACACAGACCTGCAAGTCCTCCACTGTATGTGTGTTGGGGGCTTCATATCAGCAGGTATATGCAGTCTGTTTGGTGGTTCAGTATTTGAGAGATCTTGGGGGTCCAGAATTATTGAGACTGCTGGTCTTCCTACTGAATCACCCTTCTCAGCTTCTTTCAGCCTTCCCTAATTCAACAACTGGGGTCAGCAGCTTCTGTCCATTGGATGGGTACAAATAACTGCATCTGACTCTTTCAGCTGCTTATTTGTTTTTTTATGGGGGCAGTCATGACAGATACCTTTCTTTGAGCACACCATAGCTTCAGTTAGTGTCAGGCCTTGTGAACTCCCTTTGAGCTGGATCCCACTTTGGGCTTGTCACTGGAACTTCTTTTCCCCAGGCGTCTCTCCATTTCCATCCCTGTAACTCATTCCAACAGAAACGATGGTAGGTCAGTGTTGGGAGCCAAAACTAAATTTTTTATAATAATCCAAGTGAAAAAGATGACTACCAAGTCTTAAGACATAAAGCTGGACCTCCTCCCCAAGCTGACTAAGTACAGACAAAGGTCACCAATGGGATGTTCTAGTTGGACCCCCTCCCCAAGCTGACTAGGTCCAGATGAAGGTCACCAATGGACTGTTTCAAGAATTACCACAAGATGACTCCAGACATTACTGATGCAAACAGCAGATGTCATAACCACAAGATGTACTTTTAGATATCATACCTCCCCTTGTAGTCACCAAGGAAAATTACCACTTCTCCCCCCTGCCTTTCTGCGTAAGGGTTATTCCCCCTTTGATCGTTTTATATAAAAACTACAAGCTTTGCTGAATATGAGTCCTTGACAAGATTCAGATTGGCTCCATGTCTTTTCTGTGTTTGGCTTCCGTTTCTCTCTCACCCCCCATTTGGTTTTAGGAGCAGTCCCCTCAAGACCCACGAATAACTGGACCTGCTGGATGGGTCAGGTCAGAGGTGTGTCTGTGGGATGGCAACCCCATCCCTCACTTGATGTCCTGTCTTCCTGCTGGAGGTAGGCTCTATAAGTTCCCTCTCCCTATATCTGGCATTTTGTCAAATGTCCCTCCCTTTGAGTCCTGGGAGTCTCTCACCTCCCAGGTCTCTGGTGCATTCTAGGGAATCCCCCCAACATCCTATCTCCTGAGGTTACTTGTTTACATTCTTTCTGCTGATCCTCAGGGCTTCAGTACTTTTCCCTCACCCAATATCAGAGCAGGCTTCCCTCTATCTCCCACTGTTCCCCGACCTCATCTACTTTCCCTGCCAATTCCCTCCCTCCCTCCCTCCCCACTTGTGATTTCCTTCTTCTTCTCTCTCCCAAGTGGGACTGAGGGGTCCTCACTTGGACACTTCTGCTTGTTGATCCATTTGAATTCTTTAGAATATAAAAAAAAAATACAAAACAAAAACAAAAACAAAAAAAAAAAACCCAAAAACAAAAAACAACCCAATCAAAAAATGGGGTATAGAACTAAACCTAGAATTCACAACTGAGGAATCTCGAATGGCTGAGATACACCTAAACAAATGTTTAATATCTTTACACATCAGGGAAATGCAAATCAAAAGGACTCTGAGATTCCACCTTACACCAGTCAGAATGGCTAAGATCAAAACCTCAGGTGAAAACACATGTTGGAGAGGATGTGTAGAAAGAGAAACACTCCTCCATTGCTTGTGGGATTGCAAACTGGTACATCCACTCTGGAAATCAATCTGGAGGTTCCTCAGAAAATTGGAAATATTGGAAATATGAAGACCTAGCAATACCACTCTTGGGAATATATCCAAAAGCTGTCCCACACATGCCACAGGGGCCTGTGTTCTACTATGTTTATAGCGGCCATATTTGTGATAGACAGAAGCTGGAAAAAAAAAAAACTAGATGTCCCAAGACAGAAGAATGGATACAGAGAATGTGGTTCATTTATACAATGGAATACTAATCAGCTATTAAGAATGAGGACATCCTGAGTTTTGTAGGCAGATAGATGGAACTAGAAAATATCATCCTGAGTGAGGTAACTCAGACCCATGTATGGTATGTATTCAATAATAAGTGGATATTAGCCTAAATAAATAAATAAATAAATAAATAAATAAATAAATAAATAAATAAAAATAAAAAAAAACTTGCAAACCTTTTAGCACTAGCTCTCATCCATCCAAAAGCTAAGAATGTCATCAGATAACCTCTTAGACTTGAAGAATCATTCCCTTTATACCCTTCTATCTGACTTTCTGATGTAGCCATGAACACATTTTAAACTGTACTACATCAGTCACTTTCTCTGTTCTGCAAAACTATAAAAAGTTAAAAATGTTTCATGTTTGAACATGGTAATCTAATCTGTGCACCTGGACCATGGTATGTCAAAATAGCTCCAGAGTACACTGTCTCTAACAACCTATAAGATGAGGGCTGTAGTTAATAAGACACACAAAAACAGTCTAAATATCAAAAGAGCCATATACTCTACCTGAAAAGGTAAAATAAATAGATTACATTACTAATGTTTATAAGTAAAATCAAATATATTATTAATTGCTAGAGGAATGTTAATCTACATTTATTCTCTTTTTATTAATCATTCCATTTGCTTACATCTCAAATGGTATTCCACTTCCTCGTTAACCCTCCACCAAACCCCCCACCCCACATCTGTCATCCCCCTCCATTTTGCCTGTATGAGAGTGCTCCCATACCCACCTGCACTCTCCTGTTCCACCCCTCCAGCATTTAATCTCCCAAGGACCAAGGACCACCCTTCCCATTGCTGTCAGGCAAGCCATCCTCTGCTACATATGTTTCTGGAGGCATGGATGCCTCCAGGTACACTCCTTGTTGGTAGTCTAAGCTTTGGGAGAACTGGGTAGTCAGCCATCCTATATTGTTCTTCTAATGGGGTTGCATTCCCTCTGTGCTACTCCAGTCTTTCTACCAGCACACCCAACAGGTTCCCTGAATTCAGTCTGATGTTTGACTCCAAGCATCCACATCTGCATTGGCTAGTCGCTGGCCAAATCTGCCCAGGAACTGCCACAATTGGTTCCTGTCCTGAAGCAAAAATCTCTTGACCACAGCAACAGTGTTGGGTTTGGTGTCTGCAGACATGATGCATCCCCAGATGTGACCATTCCTGGTTGTCACTTCCTTTAGTCTCTGGGCCATTCTCTGTCCCTGTTGTACAGGGACATCTCTAGATTAAAAAAAAAATGAGATGGGTGGGTGACCCCATCCTTTGTCCAGGGGCTGTGCCTATCTACTGGAGGTGGTCTCCACAAGTTCTATCTTTTATATGTTTAGAATTGTTTTTAAAAGAGAAATGACAAGGGGAAAGTAGAATTGATTTTAAGATAAGTTAGTTAGATTTCCATTTCTGCAATGATAAAGCAGCATAACCAAAAACACCACATAAGTGAAAGTGTTCAGCTTAAAGCTTCATGAAGGGTAATCAGTGCAGGGATTCAGGGCAAGAAGTTGGAGTGCTGCTTATGGACTTGTTACTATGATTTGCTCAACCTCATATTATATTCCAGGAGCAGCACCACCCGCAGTGAGCTGGGTGATCACCCATCAATCATTAGTCTAAGATATTACACAATCAGGGCAGATGTATAAGAGGAGAAATTGAATTTTTTCCATATGTATGTATGTATGTATGTATGTATGTATGTATTTATTTATTTATTTATTTATAGATTTTTAGATACTGGTTCTCATAGGCTTCAGGGTGTCCTTAAATTACTATGCATATGAAGACTATACAACTGTGATCATTCTGCTTCAATCCCCTGAAACCAGGAATTACAGTTCTGTGGTACGCCCTCTTTGTTTTATGTGCTTCAGATCAAATGCAGGATTTCATTCATACTAGGATAGCACTCTAGTAACTGAGGGACATCTCAAGCCCAAAGTGTTTCTTTTAGTGAATTTATCCTAAACTGTACCTATAGTACAAGCACCTATAACTTCTACATCTAACTGTGTATAATAGCTTAATTATACATTCATACTATAAAATTTAAACCTCAATTTGTGTGAGATATTGTTGTGGGTATAATATAAAGTACAGTAATAGGGAAAGGATCTCATTAGACCACAATATGAAAATAACATCAAAAGTAACTTGCTAAAAGATAATTTTGGACACTTTCATCCTGAATTAAATTCCTGCTCAACATGGTGCATTATATTTTTGATGTTGTTGTTTTTCTTTTACACAGCAGATGTTTTTTAACACATTATTGTCTGTTTACATAATGTATTATGATACTCATATTTGCTATATTTCTATAGCACATCTGTCCCACATTTTAAGCATATGATTTAGGACATATTTAATCAAAATTAGAGATATCATGAAGATTTGTTGCAAAGCATGGCTGTCTGAGATCAGCTAATAACAAATGTGTATTCTAGGCAAATGATTTCCTTAGACATAAATCTGAGGAAATGTGTGCTGAGATAGGCACTTATTTTAGATGTTTTACTTTCTATTTTCTGTGATGGATATGATGGAATTTAAAATACTCAGAAACATTGAGAAAAAATAAAATGAATTGGGTACAGAGGAAAATTGTTAAAAACATTTAAAAACAGTATTAGATTAATTATAGAAAGAAGACAAGAGCTATGACATTGAGAAAAAAGTGATTAAGAATGAGAGTTTAAGAATTGTTACAGGTCTTCATTGGTTGAAATATATACTTCTGGACTCCAATTTGGAGCATTTTTCTTGCTTCAAAGATATTAGCATATCTAAGTAACTTTTTCACACACACACACACACAAATAATTGTTTGCTGATCTTCAGAGATAGTAGGCTTTGTACATGTGCAAATTTATGGAGGCCAGAGGAAATTTTCAAATGCCATCCACTCCCATTAAAACAGATCTATTTTGGTCAGCATTCACCAATTATTCTAGACTGGCTTGTCAGTGAGTTTTAGTGATGCAACTGTCCCCACCTCTCCAGTGTTGAAATTACAACCAAAATCAATAATACATAACAAATTTTATGTGGGTTCTTAAGATCAAACCCAAGTATTTCTTATACTTGAAAACCAAAGTGTGTTTCTGGTTGAGCTATCAAATATAGAATTATCAAATCTATCAATAATTAATCATGTGTTTTCCTAAGTATATTCTATGGAATGATAGAAATGATCTAAAATATCATGATACAGAAATCCAAGGATACAGGGAACATTCTTTAAAATTGGCTGCTATCTTATCTTTATTGCACTTACAATTTCTCCATCCTCATATGTCCATGGTACTTTTGTATAGACTAGAAAATTCTCTCAATATTTTTCTTTCTTTTTATTAAAATATGGATGTTACCTTTATTTACATTCCAAATGTTATCCCCTTTTCCTGTTTACCTCTCTCCTAGAAAGAACCTATCACATCCTCCCTCCCCCTGTTTCTATGAGGGTGTTCATCCACCCACCCTCCCACCCACTCCCAGCTCCCTGCCCTCGATTCCCATACATTGAGGCATCTAGCCAGCCTTCATAGGATCAAGGTCCTCTCCTCCCAATGATGAATGACAAGGCCATCTTCTGCTACTTATGCAGCTGGAGCCATGTGTACTCCTTTTTTGATAGCTTAGTTGCTTGGAGTTCTGGGGTGTCTGGTTGGTTGATATTACTGTTCTTTTTATGAGGTTTCAAACCCCTCCAATTCCTTTAGTCCTTTATCTAACTACATTATTGGGCACCCCATACTCAGCCCAATGGTTGGCTGCTAACATCTTCCTCTGTAATTGTAAGGCTCTGTCAGGGCCTGTCAGGAGACAGCCATATCAGACTCCTCTCAGCATGTACTTCTTGGCACCCACAATAGTGTCTGGGTTTGGCAACTGTATATGGGGTAAATCCCGAGGTGGGAAAATCTCTGGATGGCCTTTCCTTCAGTTTCTGCTCAATATTTTATCTCCATATTTGCTCCCATGAGTATGTTGTACTCCTTCAAAGAAAGACTGAAGTTCCCACACTTTGATCTTCCTTCTCATTGAGCTTCATATGATCTGTGAATTGTACCCTGGCTATTGGAACTTCTGTAATAATATCCACTTATCAGTGAATGCATATCATGTGTGTTCTTTTGTGGTTGGGTTACCTCACTTAGGATGATATTTTCTAGTTCCATTCATTTGCCTAAGAATTTCATAAATTCATTCTTTTTAATAGCTGAGTAGTACTCCATTGTGTAGATGTACCACATTTTCTGTATCCATTCCTCTTTTGAGGGACATCTGGGTTCTTTGCAGCTTCTGACTATTATAAATAAGGCTGCTATGAACATAGTGGAGCATGTGTCCTTATTACATGTTGAAACATCTTCTGGGTACATTCTCAGGAATGGCATAGCTGGGTACTCAGGTAATACTATGTCCAATTTTCTGTGGAACTGCCAAACTGATTTCCAGAGTGGTTGTACCAGCTTGTAATCCCACCAGCAATGGAGGAGTGTTCCTCTTTTTCAACATCCTCTTCAGAATCTGCTGTCACCTGAGTTTTTGAAGTTAGCCATTCTGATTGGTGTGAGGTGGAATCTCAAATTGTTTTGATTTGCATTTCCCTGATGTGTAAGGACATTGAACATTTGTTTAGTGCTTCTCGGCCATTCAATATCCTTAGTTGAAAATTCTTTCCTGAGCTCTATACGTCACTTTTAAATAGGGTTATTCAAATCTTTGGAGTCTAATTTCTTGATTTCTTTGTATATATTGGATATTAGCCCTCTATCATATGTAGGATTGGTAAAGATCTTTCTCAATCTGTTGTTTGCATTTTTGTCCTAATGACAGTGGCCTTTGCCTTACAGAAGCTTTGCAATTTTATGAGGTTCCAATGGTCAATTCTTGATCTTAAATCATAAGCCATTGGTGTTCTATTCAGGAATTTTTCCCCTCTGCCCATGTATTTGAGCCTCTGCCCCACTTTCTACTCTAATTTTCAGTGTATCTGGTTTTAGGTGGAGGTCCTTGATCCACTTGGACTTGAGCTTTGTGCAAGGACATAAGAATGGGGCTCTTTGCATTTTTCTCCATGTTGACCACCACTTGAACCTGCACCATTTGTTTAAAATCCTGTCTTTTGTCCACTGACACAAGATAGCATCATCTGGCAAGAGGGAAACTAAACTGAGACAATGATTCCATCAGATTTCTCTGTGGTCAGGGTTTCAGTACATGTTCTTGGTTAATGTTTTATGACCATTAATAATAATACATACTTGCCCAGTCAATAATGGGTGTTGTTACTCCTATACAAGTGTTCAAGGGTTCTATAAAAAAGTAGGCTGAACATAGTTGTGCAAGTTTCCCTGTGCTATAGTGGATCATCATTTGGGTATATTTTCAGGAGTGGTATATCAGGGTCTTAAGGTACAGCCATTCTCAATTTTGTGAGAAACCACCAAATTGTTTTCCAGAGTAGTTGTACAAGTTTGCATTTCTACTGTCACTTAAGCTTTTGATCTTAGCCATACTGATGGGTATAGGACAGAATCTCAGGATTGTTTTGATTTGCATTTCCCTGATGACTAAGGAGCTTGAACATTTCTTTAAATGCTTCTCAATCAAAGAAATTGTAGATGGGGCCTACAGTGATTTCAGATCTAGGAGATCAGCATCAGTGTACAGATCTAACATTTATTGTTCAGTACAAAACTTATATACAACTTTTCTGGCAATAAAGGTATAGTTTTTTTAACCAACGACTAAAGTTGGGGAGGGACTTATACACTCTGTTCTGTTGAACTAATTTGCTTTCCTTTGACACTGTATGGGAGGGGGCCATTCACTGAGGGAAATTTTCATGAAGATGGAGGAAGCAGCCATTTCCCTGGGTTCTGGTCCTTTTTTTCTGTCACACAGTTTGCTTATACCCACTTCCGATCTTGGGTTGTATATGCCTGAATGAGACTTCTCCAGTATATGCAGGAGATCATGTTCCTAGCTCTTAATCTCACTTCTTTCTCTGCTAGGTTCACTCTCATATGCCCCCCCCCCACAAACATATACTTCTGAGCCATTTGAGATTTGAATCCTCTGTTTAGCTCTGTACCCCATATTTTAAATGGGTTATTTGCTTTGTTTGTGTCTAACTTCTTGAGTTCTTTCTTTGTTTTGTGTGGGGAGCGGGTGTGGCGGCAGTCCCAAAGGCGCCAGAGACTGCAGCTAAGTCATATGACTTGCACCTGACTTCCTCATATAAGCCACAAACATCTTGAGTGCTGCGCAGGTGTACCAGGATACAGGTGAATCCAGTCTGATGGAGATATGCCCCTGCTGCCCTGATTAGCTGAGGCTGCGTGCCTGGTGAGGCGGCGTGGCCTGCTGTGCGTGGATGAGAGTATAAAAGGAGTGAGAGGCCCAGGGTTCGGGGGAGATATAAACAAGGGAGATATATGGAGAAAGAAGAAACAGGACTGAATAAATGTGTGCAGAAGGATCCTGTAGCAGCGTCGTTCTTCCTGGCCAGTTGAGCGCGCGCAACAGTTTTGGATATTAGGTCTCTGTTTGATGTAGGGTTAGTGAAGATCTTTTCCCAATCTGTAGGCTGCTGCTTTGGCCTTATAGTTTTCAACTTTATGAGGCCCCATTTATGAATTTTTGATCTGAGTGCCTGAGCCACTAATATTCTGTTCAAGAAGTTGACTCTTGTATAAATGAGTTCAAGGCTATTCCCCAATTTATCTTCTATTATAGTTAGTGTATCTGGTTTAACTTTGAGGTGTTTGATCAACTGGGACTTGAGTTTTGTACAGGGTGATAAGTAAGGGTCTATTTGTAGTCTTCTACATGCAGACACCCAGTTAGACCAGCACTATTTGTTGAAGATACTTTCTTTTTTCCATTGTATGGTTCTGGCAACATTATTCATATTAGGCCAAAACTGAAAACAATCTTCATGTCCCTCAACAGAAGAATGGATAAAGAAAATGTGGTATATCTGCATAATGGAGTATTGTTCAGCTATTAAAAATAAAAGAATCATGAAATTTGCAGGCAAATGGATAGTAGTTGGGAATATCATTCTGCGTGACATAAAGCCAACCCAGAGAGAATCAAATGATACGTACTCAATCATAGTAGGCCATAAAGTGAAGGGTAACTATACTACAATTCACAGACCCAAAGAGACTAGGTAATAAGGAGGGCCTAAGTTGGTTGTGTGAATATCATTCAGAAGGGGAAACAAAATAGTCATCAGAGGTAAATGTCTCCATAGTTTATTAGACTTGTAAAATAAATTTAATGAGATTTATTTAGTAAATGTGCCACATTATGTTGGGAATAAACATGTAGTACTACCATCTCAGTTCAATGAAAGTCAGGAAATATGAGTGATCAGTGTTGCTGTCTTTGAGTCATTTCATGCTAGCTGTGCTCTCTATTGAATATAATATATCATTAAACCAGCTTGTCATGACGACTCCTTAATCTTGTTCATTGCTCTCCTTCACATTCTTTCAAGACTGTGAGTAATTCAAGAACAATATGCTCCAGTAAAATCTAATTCAATTGGTTAAAATAAAATAATTCCAGACATTTTCAAATACTTTCTGATAACAAGATTGTCCTGAAATTAAAACAAAACAAGCCAAAACAAAACAAAAAATACCAAAAATAAACAAACAAAACCTAACAAATGAAACCAATGGAGTCATTGACAGTGGGATTACTACATGTCAAGCAAACTGACAGAAGAATTGTGTGCATCTTCAGTCTATCATTTCACTGACTCTGCTCTCCTGCTTGAGAATAAAGAGAAGACTCTAGAAGATGAAAGTGGTTCTGCTAGCTACTAGCCTATTTGGTCTGCCACCAAGGACACCTTACCTACCATTGCAAGGATGAGTTTTCACTGGTTTGTGTTGAAGGGAAAGTGGGGGTGGTAATTTCATCACTTTTTTGACCTGTAATATAGTCTCTCTCTCTCTCTCTCTCTCTCTCTCTCTCTCTCTCTCTCTCTCTCTCTCTGTCTCTCTCTCTCTGCCCCCCCCCTCTCTCTCTCCCACTTTTTTTTTTTTTTTTTGAGACATGGTGTCTCTGTGGAGCCCTGGCTGTCCTGGAACTCACTCTGTAGACTAGACTGTCCTCGAACTCAGATATCTGCCTGCCTTGGACTCCTAAGTGCTGGGATTAAAGGTGTGTGCCACCTCTGCCCAGCTATAGTCTGCCTCTTAATGTATTTGTTTTACTTTTAAAAGTATAATATAATTACTTCATCTGAACTCTCCATATTGCCTAATTGCATTTTTTTCTTGTGGAGAGGTGGTAAAAAAATAACTTGGTTTGAATGCAATGGGTTTTTTTGTTGTTTTTTTTCACTCAATTTATTTTACAATTTTGTATAATTCACATTTTTTCCATATTAGAAACTTAATGCAAGTTGTAGAGAATATTTCACTGTCCTACAAGAATCAGGAATGTATTTTAATAAGTATAATAGAAAATTAGTGTCAATCTAATGATTGTATGACAAACATATTTTTGTGTCTTTTTTTTTGGCATGGATCTCACAATGTTTATACACATCCTATTATAACCAATGCTTGAGATAATATTGATATGAATTATAATCCAATCATGTCTTCAATAAAGAGACATGATTATTTTTGACATTTGCGTGTGTGTGTGTGTGTGTGTGTGTGTGTGTGCATGTGTGCATGTGCTAGGGTGTAGGAGTTTGTGGGTGTATATGTGTACATCTGAGTTCATGACCAGTGATTCACAAACATTCAAGCAAAAACATAGAAATCAAAGAAAAGCCTACTTCCCAGCAGGTAGAGTTTTAACTTCTTAGTTCTTCTATCAGAATGATTTCTCTGGGGAAAATCCTCTTGTAGGGGTCTTGCCAGGGTCAGAAAGGTAATAATCTCTGTGAGGCAAGAAGGAAATCTGGTTCAACATAACTCAGTAGAGATTATTGTTTCAATATTCTAGACTCTATAATCAAGAGTCTGACCCAGGAAGTTTAATTTAAGCATACTTAAGTAAAGTAAAATTTTGAAAAAGTTTCCTGGCATAATGCCATCTCCTGTGCTCAAGGAGGCAAATTTCATTAAAACTCTGCTAAATGTTCTTGTCAATTCTTCCATGAAGATGGGCTATAGAGGAAGACTTCATGCGTTATCTTAGGAACTTATGGGAGAATCTGGTGTGGTTTTGGAAAAGTATACATCTCATGAGTCATTTGGACTATTTGCTACCACCAGCTAGTCTTGGTTGCAGGAGCATGGAAGAACTTGGCCATACAGTTAATGCGGAAGTCACCTAAACCATTAACTCCATTTCCAGTCTTCAGTCCAGAAAACAGATTATATATCCTTTCCTTTAAAAAGATAACTGTTTAGCATTCCTCATTTCCCTTATCTTTGCTTATAGTGTGTGCTTATTTGTGAATGCAAGGAACTTTGTGTTCCTAGCATTCAACCTAATAGTTTGGTATACAAAGATGTTCTACCATCAAAAATTATTTATTCTGTTTTTTATTTGCTTTCAATGTATTCATAACATGATTTTAATGGATGATTTTTATGTATTGATGCTGCTTCATAATAGGAACTTAAAATTTATATATTTACACGATTGTCAGTTATATTATGCATGATAAAAACTATTATTTATTAAGTATATGTATATATGCTTTCAAATATGATGTCAGGCAATTTTAATGTGTAAACAGCACAATATAATGCTGTCATCACTTTATATAGTGATATGGAAATACTGTCTATTATTTAATAAAAATATGATTTGTTATTTTTTATTTTATTTTTTACTATTTCTATTTTTTTGTTATTTTACATGTGGTGTTCTTCCTGCATGTATAAAAACATATTACATGCATAGAGTAGCCTCAAAGTTCATACAAATATATCATACTCCCCAGAATTGGAGTTATAGGAGAGTAAATTGATAGATGGGTGTTGGGACTCAAACCTGGCTCCTATCACTAGTGGATCTAATTCATATTATATTTTGGTTTTCAGGGAATTATAGCACCATCTACCTAGCAGATGTTCATATGAGTAAAATGATACAATTATGAGTAAATATCAGTATTTTCTTCCTCCCTCCCTTCCTTCTTCCTCTTACCTCATTTCTCCCACTCCAACCCCACCCATCGCAGTCCACCTTTGAAATCTATTCTATTTCTTCTTCTCAAGTACATTCTTGTGTACATTCTTAATCTCTCCTTGCTATTTAGCGCCTCTAGGTCATATAGTTGTCTATTATTTACAGATAATATCTACCCATATGTGCACACATATCATGTTTGTCTTTCTGGGTCTGGGTTATCTCAGTCAGGATGATTTTTTTTCCTAGTTATATCCATTTGCCTGCAAATTTCATGATGCCTTTGTTTTTAATAGTAGAGTAGTATTTCATTGTGTATATGTAACACATTTTTTAATCCATCATTTGGTTAAGGGAGATGTAGGCTTTTTTTTTTTTTCCAGTTTCTGGCTATACTAGGAAAAGAGACTGGAATTAGGGAAATATTTTGGGGGCAAGGTGAAAAGAGTGCAATGGAAGCTCTATGAATCTATGAGTGAAACCCAAGAAAAGACAGTTATTAAAGAGAGACAGGGAGCCTGAGCCAGCCATCTTGTGTAACAGAGGAAGGCCACAAGTGGAGGGACTGGGACACCAGCCCAACTGAATACAGAGTTTTCTGGAACTGGAGCTTAGCAGAATGATCATCAAGGAGACCAGAGAGATTTCATCCAGCAACTAATGGGAGAAGCAAGTCTCACAAATAAACATTAGGTGAAGCTTGGGGAGTCCTTCTGTGGAGGACAAACCACAGGTATTAGGGACTTTGGGAGAACACAGCCCCCAGAAACAACTGACTGGAATTCATGGGGACTTGTAGAAATCAGTGAGAGATCTGATCAGGGTCCTCTGCATATATGCTATGGCTGAGTAGTGGGTTGTTCCTGTGGGATTCCTTGAACAGTGGGAGCTAATCTGTCCTTGACTATTTTGTCTACCTGTGGGACATATTATCTCTTACTGGGTTACCTTGTCCAGCTTTGATATGTTGATATGTGCCTGGTCATATTGTAGCTTATTATGATTTGTTTGGTTGATGTTCCTGGAGGTTCTGCTCTTTTATGAATAGAAATGGAGAAGAAGATGATCTGAGGGAGAGGGAAATTAGAAGGAAGGGACTGGAGAGCAGTGAGGGATGGGTAACTGTTGTTGGGCTATAATATACAAGAGAAGTATTTAAAAGTATATATATATAAATATAAAATAAGAAATACATGATAGACATAAGTAACATTGTATGGACTCAATGGATCTTGTTTATGAAGAAATATATTACATTGTTTTTATAAATTATTATTATATTTATAATAGATAATTCATATAGTATATAAATATTATATAATACAATTTATATATAATATAAACATATTTTATGTACTATATTTATATTGTCCATAATTTAATCTTTATATTATATAAATCATATTGTAATATTAATCTATATGCATATATGTCATATAACAATGTAATTAATGTAAACATGTAATGATAATTAGTGACAAAAGGCCAGGAATTTGAAGGAGGGTATGGAAGGGTTTACAGGAGGATTTGTAGGGAGGAAAGAAAAGTAGGGAAAGGATGAAACTATATTAAAATTTCAAAAAGAAAACAAAAAAATAAATGGCAGATACTGTTCTAATTAAAGAAAATTTATTTCCAGAGTCAAGCATATTTTAAGTTTTAATAGAATTGTTTTCCAATACTACCATCCTATTTGCAGCCCACATTCTGAATGATTTGAAGAACAGAGACTGACAGTAACACTGAGTACATTAAACTTTTTTTTTATTTGTAAAGTGAAACTTAGCTGTACCTGTGCATTTCATTGAATGAATGCACTGTTGCAGAAAAATATTCTCTTGCATGATTTTAAATATAATCACCACTGGGTGAAAACCTGGTTGAATTGGACAATAATTTTAATCTTAAATAACAATAATTTTTATTTTTTATTTTCTTTATTTTTTTAAACAATCCATTATATTTTTCCCCTCCCAGTCCACACTTTGACTGTTCCACATCACACACCTTCTCCCTGTCCCCTTTCTGATCTTAGATATAATGGGTTGGAATTTATTTATCCCTAGAAAGAATATTTGTACTGACTTCAGTGTGATTTATTTTCTGACTGGCATCACCATTAAATTCAGACGTTAGGTGTGACGGTAATAGACATCTCTTCTGACTTTTCCTCCATGAAATGAAACAATGTGAAACATATTACCGAAGAAATATGTGAAGAATACATGAAGCTGATGCACCATTACAAAATCCCTACTGAAAATATTGAAAATGCCTACAAAGCAGATGGAATTGACCTGAAATTTGAGCAAATCATGATTCTTGATTCCTATCCCAGCAATGTAAAACTCATACAAAAATTATGAATGCAACCCAATAATATTCAAAAATTTTCTCCTTTATTGTTGTACCTCACAGATGTATACCCTAAGTGTAAGCCTTGATGCATGAGTTGAAACATGGTATTAATCATTTTTCTTAAATCATTGAAAATAATTATTGACGTCAGTTAAATCATGTGAACACAAAGTATTCAAAATTGATACTTAAATTCATGTATACCTCCTTGTTATTAAAAATCATCAATAGCTTTATATATTATAAAATTCATTGATTTCACATTTTGCACAAGTGTTTTTGAATAAAGTATTTGATATGCAATGTGCTGTAGATTCTATCAGGAACAAAAATTAGCTACCTTCAACACGCTGACAAAAATAAAAATAATTTGGGAATTTCAAAACTTAGCATCTGGAATTATATACAGCTCCTAAGTATATCAGCAAAAAAGATGTGCTCTTGTTCATGGTACTTCAATGTGTGTGTGTGTGTGTGTGTGTGTGTGTGTGTGTGTGTGTGTGTGTGATAGAGAGAGGGGGGTGTAGGGAGGAAGACAGAGAGAAACAGTTGAAAGCAGAGGTTTCCATTCTTCTTGCTCAAAAGCCCAGACTAGAAAATCTGTCAGGAGGCTGCATTGTTTACACACCTGTGTTCTGTTTGGTATTGTGGATTCAGGTTGCCATGGTGATGTTTGCTAAGGAGACTAGTGTGAAATGGCTGCAGTTCAAGGTTACTGAGGCAGGAACAGTGGTAACTTTTCCTTGAGGGCAACAGTCATTTCTATAGGTTGCTCCTGGCCAGGTGCTTGAGGCCCCAGACATGGACACATATAGGAAATACTAATTGTATTTAGTGGGTGAGAAAAATACAAACAATGAAGTTTAGAAAAAAATGGAATATATTTGAGGAAGATACATGTGAAGCTGGAGGGAGAGGGGCAAGGTAGATATGACCAAGATACTATATATATATATGTCTCTTTATCCTTCTTTCATTCCCTCCCTCTCTCCTTCCATCTTTCCCTGCTTTCTCCACACTCTCTCTGACTGTGGATTAGGATATTCCTCTCAGCTGCTGCTTTAGTGACATACCTACTACCCTACTTCCCACCATGATGAGGGACTAAACCTCTGAAACTATAAGCAAACCACCAATTAAACACTTGCTCTTATAATAGTTGCCTTGGTAATGGTGTCTTCTCACAGAAATAGAATAGTGACTAAGTCAGCCAGTGGACATCAAAAAGATAACTAAGAACCAGTTTGAAAATCTCATCACAATAAGTTAAATAATCTCTGAGGAATTGGCAAATTTATACTCAGTTAGCAATGCCTATTTTATGGAGGAGGGATTATATATATATTTGGTGAGATGAGCCATATACACTTTTAAACAATGTAGACTATTGTTTAGTTGATGTTGTGATTGGTTGCCTCCCTGAACTTAAAAGTCATACTCATGTTAAAATTACTCTGTATGCAAGACTTGGAGGCACAGAGATGTAGCTGATCTGGAAAATCTTAGCCTGAGGACCAGCTCCCACAGCATCTTATGCAAGTGGTATGAAAGCATTCAAGGAACATAAAACAGTAAACAGTCCTACACAGCTGTAAAGCCAGTAAGTCATCACAATGCCCAGAACGACAAGATGTTCCGAAAGACAAACTAATGCAAACTCATATTTCTAGGGAAACCAACAGCTGTCTAACTAAACTTAGGAGGACTGACTCAATAGGAATTTCATATGTGATTTGTGTATTTACACGACTCCTACACCTGCCTTCATTCCAACCCCTCCTGTGTCACTCTACTCCCTATCAAATTCATCACCTCTTTTTAAATCCACCCCCCCCCCCCCCACACACACACACAGGCTTTCCCCAGCTGTTTTTCCCTATATAATCTAGCCTTTGGCTATGCCAGCGCCTTCTTTTCTTTTCTTTTCTTTTCTTTTCTTTTCTTTTCTTTTCTTTTCTTTTCTTTTCTTCCTTTTCCTTTCCTTTCCTTTCCTTTCCTTTCCTTTCCTTTCCTTTCCTTTTCTTTTCTTTCCTTTTCCTTTCTTTTCTTTCATGTCTTTTCTTTTCTCTTCTCCTCTTCCTTTTATTTTCTTATCTTGGGTTTGCATTCCTTTTTTTCTCTTTGCTTTTTTTTTTTTAACCTTTTACTTCTCTTTCCTTTTGATTTCTTGGCCACCTAAACTCTTGCTCTCCCTTCTCTCCTTCTTTCTCTCCTCACATATCCTGATCCAATTTGCCCAGGGTAGCCACTCTGGACGCTCCCAGATGTTCCCCCTCTTTGTCCTTTATTGGGAGTGACCCTGTTTGAATGTTAACTGCCTTGTCAGCCATAAATGCTTACTTACTAAGTCTTGGCCTTAGTGGAAAAGTACTAACTTAGTTGAGATTTCTGTGGGAAAGTACTACCCCTAGTTAAGAAGAAAGAGCTATAGATCTTGTGGACAGGTATCTAGCAACCCTCCCTGTTCTGTTCCTCCTGCTGAACTTTTTTACCTAGTCAATATCCTGCTTTTGGGAACAGGTGCATTCCTGCAGAAACAAAGCAGTTCTGTGTCATCCCCCTCCCCATATCCTGCTTCTATTGGGTATAAAACCTGCCTGGGAAAAATAAAAATTGTCAGCTTGATTAGTCTTTTTTGCCTTACTGTCCATTCTTTGCATTTCTTGTTCTCCCATTCTCTTCCAGGTGGTTCCCCAGTCCTCGTTCACTGTCCTGTGGGTCGGGACAGTCTTTTATATGTTCTTCCTCATATCTACAATAAATCTTCCTCTCCACCATATCTAGAAGTAGTCATTCCATCCTTTTTATTTCTTTTTTTTAACATTCATTATTCATGTAACCATTCTGTATTCTCTCAATTGTTTCAGTGAGTTCCATTTTTACTGTGAAATTTGATTGAAAAACAATAGAGAAGAACTTTCAGAGAAGTTTTAAATTTTAATTCAATTAAATTTTAATCTAGTTTTCAGTTTTTATTTGTGCCAGATGTTCATATGAGACATGCACATACATAAACTGTTCTCTAAAAGATTAAGGTAGGGTTCTATTCATGCATTCCAAAGAAATTCACCTGATAGTCATAAATTTAAAAAAAAATGTTAAATGTGGCAAAGGTAGCCCAACATAATTTGGTTATTTTGATGTTCAACACACATTTCATCCTCCCGAGAAGCAATCACCATTTGCAGAATATTTAGCATAGGTACTGCATTTTTCTGTGAACTTTAGTTAACAAATCTCTGTTCAACATTGGCAACCACTGTATTTTAACTTATACATACAGCTTTGTGTGGGGCAGGTGCATCATGATCTTTCTGCCAGCATCTGTGTCCTTTACCCCTGTGGTGGACTTCAATTCCACCCAGATAGGCTTCAACACAGAGAAATATTTCTCATGGGATGTGCAGAAAGTATTCTGATCTGCTCTAAAGATATGAACATTGCATACCATGGTTTTCTTGTTTAAGAGCAAATCAACTGGAACATTTGTGGTGGTGGACAAGGTATGAACTCTCAAAGGCTACAGCTGTTATTTTATTTCTTCCAGAAAAAAATACACTTTTATCGCTGAGAAAATTTATATGTGACATATTTTTGATTGACATTTCCAAGGAAGTCATGGCATTGAGCTTCACCTACCTCCAAACAGTACCACCTAGTAGGAACCAAGTGGTCAAATATCTGAATCTGTAGAAACATTCCTGCCATCACATTCTTTGGATATTAAAAGAAGGGCTACAAATGCTGTTACTCAGCTATCCCTCTTTCTCATTATGGTAAGCAGCTATATAGGAGACTGACCGTGGCATTTCTCAAGTGCTATGAACACATTTAGAATGCAGTTTGGTCCTCTGTCAATCTATATGAAACAATAATGTGTTTCCCTTTGGGACCTACGATTTTCTTACCCATGGAATGTTCAGTGTGTTTATGAAACCATACCTAAATTACTATTGTAGAGTAGACCTCAGTATCAACCAGAGAACATTTGGTTGATCTCATAACACTTGTTCCTTTATTGTACCAATGTGTATATCTTAACCGGAAAGTTGGTATTGTGTTTTTGGTTAATTTTCAGGAAGGTAATATCCTTTATGTCCTTTGCTGAAGCCCACGTTGTTTTGGGTATTTTGTGAAATCTGCCCCACAGAGAAGATGTTCCATATGAGTGTCCAGTTTGCTTACATTTTTCAACACTGTCAGCACCTCCATCTTCTTCGTTCGTTCTTTCTCCTTTCTATATAAGGGAGGTCAGGTGAAGGAACCAATCAGAGCGTTGTGAGAGTTCCTTCATCAATGTTGGTGTGTCAACTGATGTCATTGTAAAGTCTTGATTAGGCAACTACATGGTTGAGATATTGTGGGTGCAATTCCTTGTGATAGATAGAGAACACTGTTCATATAAGTCTCATATTGATAAGACTTTTTTTTTCTTTTTTTTTCCTTTCATGTATTACTTGTCATGAAAATAAATATGCTGTTGTATACTATAAGGCCACAATTGAACATTCTCCACCTATCTTGTTTTGTGTCAACTTCTGAGATTGAAATTGCAATATTTACAGATGAGATCAGTTTGAAGAGAAACTAAGCTGAAAACTAATCTTTTCTAGTTGATACAAACATGAAACCTCCAAGGTGTATCTCAGGAATATTTGTTTACACTTTGGATCCATTAGTGAAATGAAGAATAATGATCACAATGGTATCTTCACATACTTCTTAAATCCTGATTCTGCTTATATGTACTTGCTCCCTGGAATTAAATACACTATAGTACTAACTTAGTATACAGTGTGTGAATGTCCAGAGTGGACTTGTTTATCTTAATCTATGAACAATTTCACAGAGTATATATATATATATATATATATATATATATATATATATATATATATATATATATACCTAGAATTTAGGTGTCTATGAAAATTGACATATTCTGGAGTAAATATTCACAAACACAGCCTGGTAATGTGATGGGATATTCTCTTTTTAATTCATTACCACACAAAAGCAGAAAGATTTGAAGTCCCACCCTGTCACTTCAAGTCTCTGCAAGGCTAGGTTCATCCTTTCCCACTGAGGCCAGACAAGGAAGCCCAGCTTGAAAAACATATCCCATGGACAGGCAATAGATTTTGGATTATCCTCTGTTCCAGTTGTTTGGGACCCACATGAAGACCAATCTGCATATTTACTGCATATGTGCAGGGAGGCCTAGGTCTGGCTCCTGTATGTTCTTTGGTTGGTAGATCAGTCTTAGAGAGTTCCAACGGTCCAGGTTACTTGACATGGTTAGTCTTCTGTGGAGTTCCAACCCCCTCCAGGGCCTGCTATCCTTCCTCTTCTTCTTCCATAAGACTCCCCAAGCTTCATCCATTGTTTGGCTATGGGTGTCTGCATCTGCCAAGTCAGCTGCTTTGTGGAGACTCTCAAAGGAAAACCATGATAAACTCTTATCTATAAGCATAACAGAGTATCATTAATAGTAGGGATTGGTCTTTGCCCTTGGGGTGGGTCTCAGGTTGGGCCAGTTATTGTCATTCCCTTAGACTCTGTTCCATCCCCCATCTCTGCATTTCTGATAGACAGAATAACATTTGGGTAGAAAGTTTTGTGAGTGTGTTGTTATCCCTATTGCTCCAATGGGGTTCCTGCCTGGCTATAGGAAGTGGCTTCTTCAGGTTACATATGATTTACAGCTACCGATAACCCCATTGATTCTTGGGTACTTCCCTTATCCAAGGTCTCTGTCTAGTCCTGATGATGCCCACTATCTCACTAACCCTGCCAATTGCAAACTTCAATTCATACATTAACAAAATTATCTTTATTTTTATTGTTAATTATTTTACATATTTATAATCCAAATGTTGCTCCCTTCCCAGTTGGTCCCACATCCCAAGTTCTTCCCTCCCATCACTCCTCTCCTTTGCCTCTGACAGTGCTCCCCACCTGCATATCCTCCCAGGAGCATCAAGTTGCTACAAGATTAGGCTTATTGTCTCCCACTGAAGCCAGATAAAGCAATCCTCTACTATGTGCTGGAAACATCAAACAATCCTGCGTATGTTCTTTGGTCCTAAATTCACTCCAGTAGTGACACACTTGACAGGCCAGAAGCCTGGAAGCTGTCCCAAGGCAAAAATTTTATGGAAACTTAGTCTCCTGGAACCGTGGCATTCCGTATAATGAATGCTCTAATCTTGTCCATGCAAGTGGATCTGTGTGCTTTCTTTCAGTATTGTTTTAGTATAGGTGCTTGCAAGCAATGACTTGCCAAATACCTAAGCAAAAGAGAACTTTGCTTCTTGGCCTTCACCAATGCCCTAGGTAGTCCTTGAGCTGACCATGGGCTTTGAATTCAGTAAGAATGTTGCCTATTCAGTGACATTCAGAATTGTCTCTAGTATTGTAAGAGAGATAGTGAAAGAAATCAGGCATTACTATCTACTACATAGAGTTAGAAATCTCAGGGCAAGCTAAGCAATGTAAGTTTAGAATTCTTATTATAGTTATGTATGGCAGACTACATTACTTATTAGTAGAAATTCCCCCCACACTATCACTTAGAATAAAAGCCACGTTGCTCCCATATACAGGAATTTACAATGGTTTAAGAAGTAGATTGGGCTGTGGTTTTAGAGTATTGCATTATTCATGAGGTTAGCTAGAGTGGAACTCCCTAATTATAACCATGACTTAGGCATGAAAACCCTTGCACCAGGAGTGTAAAGACCTCACACCTGGCTTCTAAGAATATGGTTGACCTTAGATAGAGCTGACTTTGTCTCAGTTGTTTTATTGCCCAGTTCCTGCCAGTCTTTGTGTTTGCATTCCTCTGTTTTGTGTAAGAGTCATTAAGCATCCAGTAACCTCAGTGTGCCTTGCCGATGTGTCACCTAACTTCCCTATTTTCCTCTGTATAAAGTTTGATGCTCAATTTGACATTATATTCAGATACAGCATACTTCCTTGTGTCGTGGCTGTTTGTCACCCCCTTTTCATCGCCAACTCCATTGCCCACCTGTCAGGAAACACTAGTTCTCCAGTGGATTGTAGGGGGCCCGACTGAGGCCTTTTCACGGTACTTTGGTTGTTGGCTCAGTCTCTGAGCACTACCAGGGTTCCAGGTTAGTTGACACTGCTATTTTTCCTGTGTGTTTGACATCCCCTTCAGTTCCTTCAATCAGCCCCCAACTTATCCATCGGGTCCCTAACCTCAGTCCAATGCTTCGCTATGAGTATCTGCATATGTCTTCATCAGCCACTGCTACAGCCTCTCAGCGGACAGACATGTTAGGCTCCTGTCTGCAGTATTGGCAGGACTAGTGAAGCCCTAGGGTAACCGTAATGGAGGCAGCGAAGGAAGGCAAACATAACCTACCTGTGTTTCTAACAATGGAGGCTGTAGGATTCCTGGCAGGAAGCCAAAAAGATTTATTTTTATCACTATTTGTGAACTTCTCTGTCTACCATTCAAACTTGAGGCTTTTAATGATTTGACTAACCTTGCCTTTGACATGTAAGAACTCATGCATTGTTTCATCATTCTAGAATCTTCTCATTCTGACATTTGAAAATTGATTTTCAGCTGTGGTGCCTTTAATTGTAGTCTACCAAATAGTGTAGCTGGAGATTTGGAACAACATGCAACTTCTCAGAACTTCCTTTATATTATTTGTCTTATGACTTCATTGAGGAGAAAGTATGTTATTAGTGTTTGTGTTCTTACATAATAAATATATGCTAACATGTCCACCATCTCTTAGATTCTTCCCTCGATACTATGTCTTAATTATTGTAGGCCATTGCTTTTTATTTTGTTTCCAAACTTCAAGGAAATATTTAAGGAGCATGTGCTGGCTAGTTTTATGTGTCAACTTGACACAGGCTGGGGTTATCACAGAGAAAGGAGCTTCAGTTGGGGAAGTGCCTCCATGAGATCCAGCTGTGTGGTATTTTCTCAATTAGTGATCAAGGGGGAAAGGTCCCTTGTGGGTGGGGCCATCTCTGAGCTGGTAGTCTTGGGTTCTATAAGAGAGCAGGCAGAGCAAGCCAGGGGAAGCAAGCCAGTAAAGAACATCCCTCCATGGCTTCTGCATCAGCTCCTGCTTCCTGACCTTTTTGAGTTCCAGTCTTCACTTCCTTTTGTGATTAACAGCAATGTGGAAGTGTAAGCTGAATAAACCCTTTCCTCCCCAACTGCTTCTTGGTCATGATGTTTGTGCAGGAATAGAAACCCTGACTAAGTCAGAGCATTTATGAATAACTGCAGTGCCTTTACAAGGAAGTTTAAGCTTGATTCATAAACATCTGTAATGTCAAAACAGATGCATTTATACGTTCTAGCTTTGTCTAGTATTGTGAA
The DNA here is from genome assembly GCF_000001635.26 of Mus musculus. Lineage (NCBI taxonomy): Eukaryota > Metazoa > Chordata > Mammalia > Rodentia > Muridae > Mus > Mus musculus. The sequence goes on from NC_000086.7 coordinate 116,029,621, forward strand.
TGAAAGTTCTTGGAAAGAAGCCCTGACTTTTCACTGAATCTTCTGCAGGGCTGATTAACCTATTTGAAATTCAAAGATTGTGGAAAGTTTATAATATTTTATGTCTGGGGCTAATTAAACTTTATCATAGACTATCTTTAGCACTCTAATGCATTTCTTTGCCACCACTGTATCTGATTTAACATCCATGTAACTATCAGGAGAACCTTTTGGAAGTGTATTAACTTAGCAGAGCCTAGTGTCTACTAACCAACAAGCTAAGAGAGCTATCAGGTAGCACCTGAGGCTTATCTCTAATAGTTCCCAGCTATGCTGTAACTCACTACATAATGTACTTACCATTGTATTTAAAAACTGCCTATATTTGTGACTTTCTTTATTCTGATACAATAGAAATGCCATCAAATTGTTACAGTGATTTAACATGGAATTGAGGAAAGCCTAAATCTCAGGACACAGTTACATATTTTTGACTCCAAAATAAACTATTTCTCATACGCACCCAGTAGCCAACCTGTATATGAAGAAAAGATCAACCAAACAAACAAATAAATAAAGGAATATTATTGCATTTATTGGCTATTTAGAAGATTTTTATTTCTATTAAAATTGTCAGTTTTGGTATAATTTTCCATTCGGTTGGAATTCTTATTAGAAATTCTTGGCTCATGTCTACATTTGAAAAGGATTTCCTATGTTTTCTTCTAGCTGTTTCAAATTTTCAAACATAAATTTAAAATATTTGATTAATTTTGAATTGATAGTTGTGTATTTTTAAAAATGTGGATCTAGTTTCATTGGTCTTGAAGTAGATATTTAGTTCTACCACCATGGCAAATTTTCTTTCTTTTTTTTTTTTTTTTTTTTTTTTAGATATTTTCTTTATGTACATTTCAAATGTTATCCCCTTTCCTAGTTTTCCTTCCCTCCTCCCCCTCCTCCCCAACCCACCCACTCACACTTACTGGCCTGGGCATTCCTGTATACTGGGGCATATAATCTTCACAGGATCAATGACCTCTCTTCCCATTGATGACTGACTAGGCCACCCTCTGTTACATATGCATCTAGAGCCATGAGTCTCACCATGTGTTTTCTTAGGTTGGTTTAGTCTATGGGAGCTCTGGGGTTACTGGTTAGTTCATATTGTTGTTCCTTCTATGGGGATGTAAATGCTGAAAGCTCCTTGGGTCCTTTCTCTAGCTCCTTCATTGAGGACCCTGTGCTTAGTCCAATGGATGGCTGTGAGCATCCCTGTCTGTATTTGTCAGGCACTGGTAGAGCCTCTCAGGAGACAGCTATATTTTGTCAGCAGTATATATTCTTGTAAGCAAGCTCTTGTTGTCCTCCAAAATAGGGTCTGGGTTTGGTGGTTGTATATGGGATGTATCCCCAGGTGGGGTAGTCACTAGATGGTCATTCCTTCAGTGTCTGCTCCACACATCTCTGTAACTCCTTCCATGGTTATTTTGTTCTGCCTTCTAAGAAGGATGAACGTATCTACACTTTGGTCTTCCTTCTTCTTGAGTTTCTTGTCTTTTGCAAATTGTATCTTGGGTATTCTAAACTTCTGTGGTAATATCCACTTATCAGTGAGTGCATATCATATGTGTTCTTTTGTGATTGGGTTACCTTTCTACAAAGCTCTTCTTTAGATGAAGAGCTATAGACAAATGCTGGAAGAAAAATTTTTCTCCAGGTTGAACCCTCTAATTATTCGATACCAAGTTGTCAGTCCTAAATACATAATGTAAACAATTGTGGCTTTACATTTATTCCTCAAGAGTATAAGAATTAATGGGATGTCATTCCTAAGAGATGCATATTCTTTTCTTTAAATTTTCTTTCTTTCTTTCTTCCTTCCTTCCTTCCTTCCTTCCTTCCTTCCTTCCTTCCTTCCTTCCTCCCTTCCTTCCTTCCTTCCTTCCTTCCTCCCTTTCTCTCTTTCTTTTTTTTTCTTCTTACTTATTCGCTTCACATTCCACTCACTGCTTTCCTGGTCACTCCATCCCAAAACTCTTTCCCCATATTTCCTCCCCTTTACTGCTGAGTGGATGGGGTCCCCGTATGTATTGCCTATCGCCCTTCAAGTCTCTGCAAGGCTAGGCTCTTCCTCTCCCACTGAGACCAGGCAAGGTAGCCCAGCTAGGACATATGGCACATTCAGATAACAGTTTTTAGAATATCCCCCACTCTAGCTGTTAGGGACCCACATGAAAACCAAGCTGCATATCTGTTGCATATGTGCAGGGAGGTGTAAGTTTAGCACATGTGTGTTCTTTGTTTTGTGTTTCAGTCTCTCAGAGCCCCAATGGTTCAGGATAGTTGATACTATGGCTCTTTTTGTGGAGAGTTCCTATCCACTTCTGCACTGGCAGTACTACCTCCTGTTCTTCCATAAGAATCCTCATACTCTATCCAGTGTTTGGTTATGGGTGTCTGCATCACTCTGAGTCAGCTTCTGGGTGGAACATCTCAAAGGACAGCTTTGCTAGCCTCCTATCTGCACACATTAGCAGAGTATCATTAATAGTGTCAAGGATTGGTGCATAGTCATGTGAGTGATGCATATTCTTGATTGCTATGTTTTTAATTAAGCCATGATTGATGTATTGGTTTCTTAAGATATGAGAAAAATAGGCATACTGATACCCAATATTGGTTAGCTCAAACAAACTTGTTCATAACCTTATTTAATAGCAGTAAATCAGATTAATGATGAAGGTCAGAGTTGATTCTGGCAATAAACTGATCCATTGAAAAATATTCAGCCACTATGCTGAAGTTGTTTATCAACTTTAGGAGTTCTCTAATGGAATTTTTGGGGTCACTTAAGTATATGATCATATCATCTGCAAATAGAGAAATTTTGACTTCTGCCTTTCAAATTCAAATGAATTAGTAGCCTTCCTCTACTCAAAGAATAAACAGGTTGAGAAAAATTGGGAAAATGACACTCTTCACAATAGTCACAAATAATGTTACATATATTTGTATGAATATAATCAAGTAAGTGAAATATCAGTATGACAAGAACTTCAAGTCTCTGAAGAAAGAAATCAAAGAAGATCTCAGGAGATGGAAAGAATCCAGATTTCCTTCAACAGAGGAATAGATACAGAAAATGTGGTACATTTATATAATGGATCACTACTCAGTTATTAACCATCCCATGATCAGCTTCCAAACGCTGACACCATTGCATACACTAGCAAGATTTTGCTGAAAGGACCCAGATATAGCTGTCTCTTGTGAGACTATGCCAGGGCCTAGCAAACACAGAAGTGGATGCTCACAGTCAGCTATTGAATGGACCACAGGGCCCCCAATGGAGGAACTAGAGAAAGCACCCAAGGAACTAAAGGGAACTGCAACCCTATAGGTGGAACAACAATATGAACTAAGCAGTACCCCGGAGCTCTTGTCTCTAGCTGCATATGTATCAAAAGATGGCCTAGTCGGCCATCACTGCAAAGAGAGGCCCATTGGACTTGCAAACTTTATATGCCCCAGTACAGGGGAATGCCAGGGCCAAAAAGGAGGAGTGGGTGGGTAGGGGGACTTTTGGTATAGCATTGGAAATGTAAATGAGCTAAATACCTAATAAAAAATGGAAAAAAAAGAAAATATTGGAACTTTAAAAGTTAAAAAAAAAACAATGAATTCATGAAATTGTTAGACAAATAGATAGAACTAGAAAATATCACCCTGAGTAAGGTATCTAAATCACAAAAGAACACACATGGTATATACTCACTGATAAGTGGATATTAGCCCAAAGGCTCCAAATAACCAGGATACAGTTCAAAGACCACATGAAGCTCAGTAAGAAGAGGGACCACAATGTGGATGCTTCTGTCCTTCTTAGAAGGAGTACAAAATACTCACAGGAGAAAACATGGAGGTAAAGTGTAGAGCAGAGACTGAAAGAAAGGCCATCCAGAGATTGTCCGACCTGGGGATTCATCCTATATACAGTTATCAAACTGAGACACTATTGTGGATGCCAAGAAGTGCATGCTGAAAGGAGCCTGATATGGCTGTCTCCTGAGAGGCTATAACAGAGACTTACAAATATAGGAGGCAGATATTTACAGCCAACCATTGAACTGAGTCTGGGGTCCCCAATGGAGGAGTTAGAGAAAGGACTGAAGGAGTTGAGGGGTTCGCAACCCCGTAGAAAGAATAGCAATATCAATGAATCAGACACACCAGAACTCCCAGTGACTACTAAGCCATCAACAAATGAGTATACATAGCTCCAGCTGCATATGTAGCAGAGGACAGCTACAATGTAAGGAGAGGTCCTTGATTCTATGAAGGCTGGATAGATGCCTCAGTGTATGGAAATAGAGGGCAGGGAGCTGGGAGTGGGTGGGTGGAGGAACACCCTTATTGAAGCAAGGGGAGGGAGGATGTGATAGGGTATTGGGAGGGAGCGAAACCGGAAAAGGGTATAATGTTTGAAATGTAAATAAAGAAAATATCCCATAAACAAAAAAAAATGGAGTATACAGGGAGGAGCAATGTGAGAGAGTGACTAGGAGAAGAGGGAATATAGGCTATCTTAATGTAAAATAAATAAATAATAAATTGAAAGAATAATAAGTAAATAAATGTATCTGCTATTCATTATTATATAAATATATTATTATAAATATAGAAATGTTTATATTATATATATTTCCTAAATATATAAGTCATAGAATGCCTTTGTCATAAGACAGGACTTGTACTAATGATGTTAATCAAACTGCCCATCATGGAAAAGAGTAAGGAAAGTCACAATGGGATACAGAACCGCCCTAGCATCCTTAGAATAATTATGAACTACTTAAAATGCACGAATGACACAATTAAAAGCATTTTGTAAATGTTATATTTTAAAATATCACTCTAAATTCATGATTAATAATTTCATTATATATATGCAGAGTACATCTAATGACATATATACACATACATACATATATATATATATATTATAATGATATATATACCATTAGATGTATATATGTGTGTGTGTATATATATATATATATATATATATATATATATATATATATCAGGGAGATGATAGTTTTTTTTCCATTCTGAAACATGAAACAGCACAGTCCCTATTGATCAGGTTCCTTCTAAACAACAATGAAGAAATCACAATGATTTTGAAATGATCTTGTCAACAAATGTTATCATACTCATCACAATTATCTATTTTTTGCATCATCAGTTTTCAGTTATTGTCTTATGGCCTTTACCACCCTGCTATTTTCAACTTTGGTGTAGATGACTATCTCTAAGTGCTGATGGGTCTTGAAAGTTTATATATCTCTATTTGGATATATGCTTTCATTTGCAACTAGAAGACATGGAAAACCAAGCAGGCTATAAACGACTAAGATATGACACATTGGTGCATTGTGAAGCTCTCTTAATTTCATCTGATTTGTATAATTTTCATAATCTGTAATTGCCCAAAATTTGTAAGAGTTGTATATGTATATAATTTGCATAATTATGAGCAATTAGTATATTTTGAATAATTTTGAACAAAGATGCAAATGTGATAGGGTTGCATCCACTGAACCTTTTTTATGTTTTTCCACAAGTAACTCACACACATATCTTTCATTGCTAACCCATGAACTTGTATTTTTGTGACAGTAAAAGCATTTGAGACTGATACAATTTCTGGAAGGATAGTTTACATCAAATTCATTATAAAATGAAACAGATCATTATGATCATTCTGAATTATTATAATCCTACTATTTTATTTGTTCACCTTTTACTCTCAGTTTTCCCTTAAAAGTGGCCAGTATGGCTGGGCAGTGGTGGCACACACCTTTAATCCCAGCATTTGTGAGGCAAAGGCAGGTGGATTTCTGAGTTCGAAGCCAGCCTTGTCTACAGAGTGAGTTCCAGGACAGCCAAGGCTAGAAAGAGAAACCCTGTCTCATAAAACCACCACCACCACCACCACCACCACCAACAACAACAACAACAACAACAACAAAGTGGCCAGTGCATGAGCTGGGGAAGTAGGGAAAGTATACATAAAACATTCTTGGACCCAAAAGTAGTAAATGATAATTAATAGAAAATTCTTCAGATTTTTATTTAAGATTTCATGACTTCGGCATTGATCTTCCTATGGCTACCCACTAGGAATGCTTTAAAGAGTTAAAAAATTACTCCTGCCAGAGAAGAGAAACATGTAAATTATGTAAGTTGACTACAGATAATCTCTTCTCACTGTTCTTCCAGACTTCATTCCTCAGTCTCATATGCAGCTCTGCAACAGAACACTACTTGCTGCCTCAGCCCTGATCTTCAGTGGATCCAAAGGACCATCCTCTCCTAACCCCTCTCCCATTCACTATTTGGTCCTAACTCCATCCCGCAATCCCTGATAACCTAAAGGCCACTCCTACCAGGGAAGCAGGAATGCTAGCTACAGAGTTTCCCCTTTACTTTATTTCCTTTAGATCCAATCCCACAGTCCCATCCCCAGTATAGCATCAGAACATCTGTTGAAGTCTCCCTTTCTTTTCTGAATCCATCTCCAGTAGATCAAGAAGATCTTCTCTTCTATCCTTCCTTCCCTAACTCATCCCATTATCCTATCCACATGAATCCAAACACCATGACAACCATTATCACCACCACTAACAACTAAACATTAAAAGTGTTGACTCCTGTTAGAATTAACTAATATCCAATATATATAAAGAACTCAAGAAGGTGGACTCCAGAAAATCAAATAATCCCATTAAAAAATGGGGTTCAGAGCTGAACAAAGAATTCTCACCTGAGGAATACCGAATGGCAGAGAAGCACCTGAAAAAATGTTCGACATCTTTAATCATCAGGGAAATGCAAATCAAAACAACACTGAGATTCCACTTCACTCCAGTCAGAATGGCTGAGATCAAAAAATCAGGTGACAGCAGATGCTGGCGAGGATGTGGAGAAAGGGGAACACTCCTCCATTGTTGGTGGGATTGCAAGCTTGTACAACCACTCTGGAAATCAGTCTGGCGGTTCCTCAGAAAATTGGACATAGTACTACTGGAGGATCCAGCAATACCTCTCCTGGGCATATATCCAGAAGATGTCCCAACTGGTAAGAAGAACACATGCCCCAGTATGTTCATAGCAGCCTTGTTTATAATAGCCAGAAGCTGGAAAGAACCCAGATGCCCCTCAACAGAGGAATGGATACAGAAAATGTGGTACATCTACACAATGGAATACTACTCAGCTATTAAAAAAATGAATTTATGAAATTCCTAGGCAAATGGATGGACCTGGAGGGTATCATGCTGAGTGAAGTAACCCAATCACAAAGGAACTCGCACAATATGTACTCACTGATAAGTGGATATTATCCCAGAAACTTAGGATACCCAAGATATAAGATACAACTTGCCAAACGCATGAAATTCAAGAAGAACGAAGACCAAAGTGTTGACACTTTACCCTTTCTTAGAAATGGGAACAAAACACCCATGGAAGGAGTTACAGAGACAAAATTTGGAGCTGTGACGAAAGGATGGACCATCTAGTGATTGCCATATGCAGGGATCCATCCCATAATCAGCTTCCAAATGCTGACACCATTGCATACACTAGCAAGATTTTGCTGAAAGGACCCAGATATTGCTCTCTCTTGTGAGACTATGCCGGGGCCTAGCAAACACAGAAGTGGATGATCACAGTCAGGTATTGGATGGGTCACACGGCACACAATGGAGGAGCTAGAGAAATTACCCAAGGAGCTAAAGGGAACTGCAACCCTATAGGTGGAACAACAATATGAACTAACCAGTACCTGGGAGCTCTTGTCTTTAGCTGCATATGTATCAATAGATGGCCTAGTCGGCCATCACTGCAAAGAGAGGCCCATTGGACTTGCAAACTTTATATGCCCCAGTACAGGGGAACGCCAGGGCCAAAAAGGGGGAGTGGGTGGGTAGGGGATTGGGGGGGGGTGGGTATGGGGGACCTTTGGGATAGCATTGAAAATGTAAACGAGGAAAATACCTAATAATAATAAAAAAAAAGAATTAAAAAAAAAGAGAAGATGCATCTTTTCACAGTGTTCTACGGTTTAATTTTCTCACAAATAAATTCATGTCTTTGTGTAGATGATACAGATTAATAAACTATTAACATGTTAAAAAAAGAATTAACCATCATTAGTTATTGTTTTTTTTTAACATTAATGATATCAATTCCAAAATATAAAGGCACAGACTAACTGAATGAATGTGAAATCGAGATCCATCCTTCCACTGCATCCAAGAAACATATCTTAGCATCAAGGATAAACATTATCTCAGGGTAAAATATTGGAATAAGATATTCTGAGCAATGGAAGTAGAAAGAAAGCTATCATAGCCATTTTAACATCTGACAAAATAAACTTAACTCAAAACTACTCAAAGAAGATAAGGAAGGACACCACATATTGAACAAAGGGAAAATCTACCAAGATGATTGTGATGGTTGTATTTTTAACATTTACTCCTTAAACACAAGGGCACCAAAGTTTGTAAAAGTGACACTACTACAACTTCAACCTCATATTGATACTTCACTACCCTACTTTCACCAGTAAATATGTGAGGACTGGAATGAAAGATCAAACAAGGAGGATGAAGAATGAAACACAGAGAGAGACAACTAAATTTGAGTACCATTTGAAGTATATTACAGAAACATAATAGAGTCGAGGCTTCCATATATATTATTCCAGTAACTCAAATGGGTTACATATATTTGAGTTGTTAGCTGAAGGAACCTCACAGGAATCCCCTAATAATCCAAGATGTTGCCAACCTTATAGGTTGCTCACTACAACCTGATGGCAAGATCATATAGCTGAAGAATAAAAAAAAAAAAAAATCTATGCACAACTCATTGAATACAGAGAAATCAAGCTGGTGCCTACCTACAACACCAGGTCTATGAGATAGTTTTCTTTTTTTACCAGAAGTGACTCAGCAAGTTATCAAATGAGAAAAACAAACCTTCAATCTACAATAATGTTTTAGAAGATAGTGCACTGGTGGCACAAAACTTGTGTGGGTAACAACCATATCTGATTTTATGTGAAGCCCAGTCTACAAGATGGAGCATATTCTTGGCACAGCTTGGATTATCAAGAACACGAGGCTAGATGGGCCAGAGAACTAGGGGAAAACAAAATTCCATTGTTCTATGAAAATAATGTAACAATAAATTAACTCCCAGTGATGTTCAATATACTTTTAGATCAGTGTCTTACTCAACCATCATCAGAGAAGCTCCCTCTTGAGGCAGTAAAAGATGGAATATTATATTCAATTAGAAGAGCAAGAAAGCTAATGAGAAAGAAAAAGGAAAGTGAAATAGGAGGTGGAAGATAAGAAAGAAGAACAAAGGAGGAGGAAGAACAGCATCAGCATCAACAACAACCCATAGTCATAGGGTTCAAGGTTTTGGAATATAAACAGTAAGCAAAAAATTACCAGTTCTTCATGCATATAACCTCCTTCTGCCCTTAAATGACAATATCAAAGAGCATTAGGTCAAAAATTAACATTCTTTACCAAAGTAAAATCTCATGACTTCTCAATGTTTCTTGATCTGACATAATTAGATGTGTCACAATCTGCTGATTGAATTATCAGTAATTTCCCTGTAAAAGGAGACCTTGTTATATCACCCTTAAGGCAATAAAGAGTTCTTTAAGAGAATTTGCAGAATTTGGACAAATGTAATGATCAACCAGACCACACATCACTTTGAAGAAGCCTGCTTAAACATGCACATCTCTCCCTGCATGCCTCACCTCTTTTACTATTTAAAACTCATGCCTGTGATTAGACATCCTCTGAGTTAATGGATCCTTTTTATCTTTTCCTCCTTCAATATTTTGGGATTCTGAAGCCTCCTCTCTTGCCCTATAACTCTACTATCACCATTTAAACAATGTTTTACAATAATTTCTGTTACATAGACATATGCTCTATGTTTGTCTTAAAAGTTTTTCATAGATATTTTTTTACAATTACTTGCAAATTATTCTAGGCTTTGCTATTAATTTATACATTTATCGCACTGTGATCCAAATGTTTATAATAATTCTTTATACACCATCGGACTTACTTATATTTTTCCCTCTATTTAGTTTGTAAATATTTTAAATATGTGACTATTTAAGAATGAGAAATAAAAAAAATAGAGATTTATGTTTAAAATATTTAAATGATATAGCAATAAAAATTCACAAACTAAATAGAGACAAAACAGTATAATTGATGTGATTTAAATGTGTAAATTAATTTAATAGGGCATATCCATCTGCCTTTGATGAAACTAATTTGCTGCCTGAAATGTAAATATAGTCCTCACTGTTAAAGGATAATTCTATTCAATTTCAGGCTCATTGATGCTAATATAAATACTAGACATATTTGTTTGCATGTCCTTCTTGGGAATTTAATTCATAATTTGCAAATGATCTTTGATTCTATCTTATTACATAATGGTAATTGGTAGTAATTCTTCAGGCACCACTGTGAATTAATTCTACATGAATGCTAATAGTTCATTTATATCACAAATACATATTGAGCACTCTTTGTCATAGTAAGATTGATGTGAAGAATACAAATCAGGGTTTTTGAGTATTCCTGAAGCATGAATGCTAAAGAAATCAATAATAACCACGAGAAGGGCTACAAAATTAAAATATCAGGTACTTATAAATGGCTAAAAGGAAAGATGACACAACGTTTCCTTTGGGCAGTTTGTAGAAAGAATCTTCCATGGAAGATGCCTTGGAGAAAAATGTCTTTTCTAAGAGAGTGAATATAGGAGAAAGGCTGCAATTGGATATCTCAATGGAGTACTTCCAAGCCAAGGACATATTGTGTGCTGATTTTTTGAGGTAAGAGTATGTCCACATATAAAGCAACCCAGCTGTTTTGCAACATATTTGGTTAGTTACCATTTAATTAAATAGGTACCTTGTTTTTAAATTGTACAGTACTTAGTTGTGCATGGCAGTGATGCTACTGAGGAAACTGAGGTTCCCTTCTTTGGTTCTAATTCCCTAAAATAACATAATTTATAAATGGACTCATAAGAAGTTTGAAAATAATTTTACTAGCTTTTAAGAAAACAAACGAAAGAACATATTATAGATTAGGTGGAATTTATAGCAGCTTCCAGGAGGAGAAATTTATATGTGGGATCAAAGTAGATATTGCTTGTTAAGAAAGGGAAAAAACATTCTTAAGAATAGAGCAATAATTGAGAAAATAGATTCTTTTGGGTGTACTGCAGCTAGGGTAAAGGTGAGTGGATGGGGATAAGAATGGAAGTATCAGGTTAGAAGGTGGAGGGGAGATGAAATTAAGGGAAGAAATGAGGGGAGAGAGAGTTAGAATTGATGGGCATTTGAGGGCTGGTATGAAAACTTAATGCAGTGGAAACTTACTATGATATATGAAGGCAATTTTAATGAAGTCTCCAAATAATTAGGGAAACATAACCCTTTCTGGTTATCACTTGTTTTTTTTTTCCATTTTTTATTAGGTATTTAGCTCATTTACATTTCCAATGCTATACCAAAAGTCCCCCATATCCTCCCACCCCCACTCCCCTGCCCACCCACTCCCCCTTTTTGGCCCTGGTGTTCCCCTGTACTGGGGCATATAAAGTTTGCAAGTCCAATGGGCCTCTCTTTCCAGTGATGGCCGACTAGGCCATCTTTTGATATATATGCAGCTAGAGTCAAGAGCTCTGGGGTACTGGTTAGTTCATAATGTTGTTCCACCTATAGGGTTGCAGATCCCTTTAGCTCCTTGGCTACTTTCTCTAGCTCCTCCATTGGGAGCCCTATGATCCATCTATTAGCTGACTGTGAGCATCCACTTCTGTGTTTGCTAGGCCCCGGCATAGTCTCACAAGAGACAGCTACATCTGGGTCCTTTCAATAAAATCTTGCTAGTGTATGCAATGGTGTCAGCGTTTGGATGCTGATTATGGGGTGGATCCCTGGATATGGCAGTCTCTACATGGTCCATCCTTTCATCTCAGCTCCAAACTTTGTCTCTGTAACTCCTTCCATGGGTGTTTTGTTCCCAAATCTAAGGAGGGGCATAGTGTCCACACTTCAGTCTTCATTCTTCTTGAGTTTCATGTGTTTAGCAAATTATATCTTATATCTTGGGTATCCTAGGTTTGGGACTAATATCCACTTATCAGTGAGTACATATTGTGTGAGTTTCTTTGTGAATGTGTTACCTCACTCAGGATGATGCCCTCCAGGTCCATCCATTTGGCTAGGAATTTCATAAATTCATTCTTTTTAATAGCTGAGTAGTACTCCATTGTGTAGATGTACCACATTTTCTGTATCCATTCCTCTGTTGAGGGGCATCTGGGTTCTTTCCAGCTTCTGGCTATTATAAATAAGGCTGCTATGAACATAGTGGAGCATGTGTCCTTCTTACCAGTTGGGGCATCTTCGGGATATATGCCCAGGAGAGGTATTGCTGGATCCTCCGGTAGTAACCAAACAAAACTCCAGTGCCAGAACTGGACTTCATCCACTTGAGTTGTTGGTCAAAAGGGTGCCCTGGAAGTCCCAAGCAACCCAAGATGTAGACAAGACAATAACTATGTGTGCACAAAGCAACTACAGAAAACAGCTGAACAACTTACTGATAATGAAGAAGTTGAGCTTGTGCCTACATAGAACTTTCACCACCATGTTTTAGTGTCTTTCAATTGGAAAGGTACTCTGTAGGGTAATAAAATTAAATAAAATAAAATTAAATGAAATTAAATTCCAACCCAAAAACAAAACTTTTGATCTACTTACTATCTGTTCTGCCTGGAAAAAAACAAACAAACAAACAAACAAACAAAAAGAACAACAACAACAACAAAAAAAACCTGCTAGGGCAATGGAGGCACAAATCTTGTGGGTATAGCCAACCAATGTCTGGTTTGACTTAAGTTCAACTCTATGAGAGATGACCTCCTTTGACTCAATGCCAGCAACTGACAACACTTCCTCAGCCAGTTCAACATTTGAAGCACCCCTATCCATTTTAGAATGTTGATTGTCTTAATCGTATCCATGTCTTGTGCAGGCAATAACAGCTGCTGTGGCTTAATTTCCTAAGTGAAAAATGAATAAAACTATTCCCTCCAAATTTGTATAGTTATACTTGCCCATAAGTTAGTTCATATCTCAGATCTCATCAATGAAATTTATTTCTGCTGTGGACAGTAGTAGCAGAGAACAACTGTCTGTGTAATGCTCACCCCAAAATGGGACTGCTCTATCATATCCTTTACCATAGAGATCGAATAATTATAAAAGCCAGAAGTCAGGGATGAAAGTAGAAAAACTATTTCTTCTAAACCGAACAGGAAGCAGTACGGTTTTAATTATTACAATGACTTACATTTCCTAAATGTCTAGCAATTATAACTTTTAACATGTTGGTTAGTCTTTTGAATATCTTCAGAGATATGTCTCTTCAAACACTTAGCATTTTTAAATTTTATCATTGTTTTCAAATTATGTGTATGAATATGTGGCTATGTTTGGGAATGTGCACATTAAAATAGTTCCCTTGGAGGTCAGAGAGGAGTATCCAATTACCTGGACTTACCATTACACATGTTTTGAACCATCTGAAGTGGGTACTGGAAATAAAACTGCTCTTCACTGAAAGGGCAGGTTTCTGGCTGGTTTTCTGTCAACTTTATACATGCTATAGTCATTAGAGAGGAATCCTTAACTGAGGAAATGGCTCCGTGAACCCCAGCACTTAGGCGACAGGGACAAGTCTTTAAATTTGAGGCCATCCTCAACTGCACAGCAAGTTCCAGGATAGTCAAACTCAGGCAGTAAAGAAAACCATTGAAACAGAATGCTGGTGAAGATGTAAATGAATGAAGAGGACATGTTCCAGGCCAAGCGTGCAGCAGAATTTGTCAGCTTCAGTCACACGGTTCGGGCTTTAGATTCAAGTTATGTACTTTCCTTCTGATACTAAGGAAAGACACTGAGGCCAGGCATGTATCATGGATATCCCTGAATGGAGGCCCAGACAGGCCGTTGCGTAAAGACATGAAGGTGAGTTCTCTCCAGCCTTCTGGTCCCCAAAATATCGGAGATAGCAGTATAATGGGATACCTACGGAGGAAAGCTGCTAACAGGGAATAGAACCAGCCCAAGATAAAGAAATGTGCTGGAGTCAACAAAGCTGAAAGGAGTAGATCTGAAGACTACTTTGACATTACCATGAAGAATGGAGATGCAGATTTTGTAGATTGCCCAGCTCATTTTCAGCTGTGTTTTGGTCTAGTATTTCCTCACTATGCTCCTATTTTGAATGCTAGTGTATATTATGGGCCATCTTATATTGGAAGTTTATGATATGCTTTTTCATTATAATTTTAAGGGATTACACTTTAGAGATGACATAAATCTCAGAAAAGACTTGACCTTTGGACATTTAAACATGGTTGAAAAAGACTGTTATAGATTATGGCCATTTTGAAGAAGGGCTGAAGTTGTCTCTGCATTATGTTATGACTACAAGCCTATGTGGGCCAGGGTGTGGAATGCTATTGGTTCAATAGGAATGGTCTCCATAGACTCTGTGTCTGAATGCTTGGCCCATCAGCAATGACACTATTAAAAAGTACAGCCTTATTGTAGATGTGGCCTTTGTTTGAGGATGTGTATCTCTCAGAGGGTGGGCTTTAGGTCTCCAATGCTCAAGTTAGGCCCAATGTTTTTTTCACTTCTGCTGGAAGTCCCAGGACTGAAGGGGTCAATGAATTTGAGGCTTGCACCAGAAAGAGCCTATGCAAGACTGTTGGTGAACTGTAGCCCAGTTTTAGCAGAATACCCCAGCATTTTGGACATGCCAGTACCATGGAATGGCCACCAAGAACAGCAGCAGCAGAGGAAAAGTGAAAACACCCAGAGCCTAGAAGACAAGTTGTATATGTACCGCAGAGAAAAGAGTCAGAGAAGTAACCTGAGCCCTTTGAAATTGTTCAGAGTATTGTGAGTGAATCCCATATAATTGGATATTGATACCCACATTTATTTATTACATTTTAATATATTTATATATTTATTTAATATACTTATTATTATATTTATCCTGTTAAAGTTTGGTTTTATTGTTCAGATTCTGACTCTGCCCTGGTTCTTCCCTCTTGAATAAGATATTAAATTTAAATTTGATTTTTACAGGAGCATAGAACTAATAGAATTTGAACTTTTAAAAAGAATTTTGGATTTTTAGAGAGATTGGATATCTTAGGGGGACTGAAATTTGAATATGCTTGAACTTGTAAAGATTAATATACTCACGTTTTTGTTTTTAGTTTTGTGTTTTGTTGCTGTTGTTTTTGTTTTGTTTTGTTTTGTTTTGTTTTGTTTTGTTTTGTTGTTTTTCGAGACAGGGTTTCTCTGTGTAGCTCTGGCTGTCCTGGACCTCACTTTGTAGAGCAGGCTGGTCTCGAACTCAGAAATCCACCTGCCTCTGCCTCCCAAGTGCTTGGATTAAAGGCGTGTGCCACCACTGCCTGGCTTGTACTCATGTTTTTAATGTGAGAACTTAGAAGTGAATAAGAAAGGAAAGGTTGTGAGTAAATAATGATGCTTTTGTGTGTCAAGTCGACAAGGGGTCAATTGTACTGGCTGGTTTTGTGTCAACTGCAGTCATCAGAAAAGAAGGATCCTTGATTGAGGAAATAACTCCATATCTATCTATAAGGCATTTTCTTAATTAATGATCAATGCGGAAGGGCCCAGCCCTTTATATGTAATACCATCCTTGTGCTTGTGGTTCTGGATTCTATAAGAAATCAGAATGACCAAGACAGTCAAAGCATTCCAGTAAGCAGCACGCCACCATTGTGTCTTGATCACCTCTTGCCTCCATGATTCTTCCCTGTTTGAGTTCTTGTCCTGACTTTCTTCAGTGATGAATACCAAGTGGAAGTGACCAATGTGGAAGTGTAAGCCAAATAAATCATTTCCTCTCCAACTGGCTTTTGGTCATCATGTTTCTTCACAGAAATAGAAACATTAGCTAAGACAGGCAACAAGTGCTTTTAAACACTCAGCTGATTCCTCTCACTGGGCCTTCCTTATATTTCTCACAAACAAGAAAACAGCTCCATCATTTGGAAAGCAAGCCTTTTATACATGTACCTATGAGAGACATTTCATATTGCACAATTAATACCCAAAGTGTCTTGCCATTATTTTTTAACTTATTTGATATATTTCAGTAATGGTTTCTGACTTTCAGTTCAAAAGTCCTTCAGTATTTCCTCGATTAAATTTAATAGTTCTGTGTGCAACTTATATGAAATTATTATATTTTTGTTTGCTAATTCATCATTTTAATGTATAATCATAGACCTACCTCTTTCATGTTTATATTTTTATTATATTACTTATTCAATTTAGATCCCCTCACTGCCTCTACCAGTCACTCCCTCCCACAATTTTTCCCCAAACCCCCTCCTATGAGATGGTAGTGGTGCCCACCATATCCCCTCACTCTGGCACATCAAGTCACTGTGAAGCTAGAAGCACCCTTTCCCACTGAGGCCAGCAAAAAGCAGCCAAGCTAGAAGAACATATCCCACAGGCAGACAACATGTTTTGAAATAGACCACTTTACAGTTGTTCTGGACCCTCATGAGGGCCAAGCAGCACTTTTGCTACATGTGTGGGGAGGCCTAGTGCTTGTTCCTATATGTCATTTATGGTTCAGGCTCTTGTAGCCCCAAGGGTCCAGATTAGCTGATTCTGTTGTTCTTCCTGTAGAGTTCCTATCACTTTGGGGCCACAATATTTCTTCCAGTTTTTCCATAAGAGTCCCCAAGATCCATCCACTGTTTGGCTGTGAGAATCTGCATCTGCCTGAGTCAGCTGCTAGGTAGAGACTCAGAGGACATCCATGTTAGGCACTTGTCTGTAAATATAATATAGTATCATTAATAATATCAGGAATTGGTGCTTGCCCACAGAATTGTTATTTACTGGCCATTCTCCCAGTCTCTGTTTCATCCCCCATGCCTTCATTTGGGTCAAAAGTTTTCTGGGTGGATTGGTGTCCTTATCACTCCATTTCAGTTCATGCATGGCTACTGTATCTCCAAAGCTGTGAGTCACAGATAAATATACTTTCATTGATTGTTGGGTGCCTCCCTTATCCCAGGACTCTGCCTCATCCAGGAGATAACCCCTACCTCTTTACCTCCATCAGTTGCAGATTTCCATTTATTCTCATGGTTATCTGGTCATCTCTCCTGTCCCTCCCAACACCTGATCCTGAACCACTACAGCCCCATACTCCTCCCCATCTCCATCTCCTACCCAGTTCCCTTCCTCTATCTGTACTTATGACTATCTTATCCCCCTTCTAAGTGAAATTCCAGTATCCTCAGTTGTACCTTCCTTCTTGTTTACCTTCTTTGAAACTTTGGGTTTTAGCAAGGGTATCCTGTATTAATGGAGAATATCCACGTATAAGTGAGTATATGCCAAGCATGTCCTTTTGGGATTAGGTTACCTCACTCAGAATAATATTCTCAAGATCCATCCTTTTGCCTGAAACATTCATGTTGTCTTCTTTTAAATAGCTGAATAATATTCCATGGTGTATATGAACCATAACACTGCTATGAACACAGGTGAGAAAGTATCTTTGTAGAATGGTGAAACATTTTTTGTGTATATGCCCAGGAGAGGTATAGTTAGGTCTTGATGCAGAGATATTCCCCATTTTCTGAAAAACTGCCAAACTGATTTCCAAAGTAGTTATACAAGTTTGTACTCCCACCAGAAATGGAGGAGGAGTGTTTTGCTTGCCAGTATGTGCTATAACTTGAAATTTTTATCTTAGCCATACTGACTTGTAGGAAGCCGCCCTCACATTTGCCATTACAAGATGGCGCTGACAGCTGTGTTCTAAGTGGTAAACATAATCTGCACACGTGCAGGGGCAGTTTTCCCGCCATGTGTTCTGCCTTTCTCGTGATGACAACTGGGCCGATGGGCTGCAGCCAATCAGGGAGTAATACGTCCTAGGCAGAGGATAATTCTCCTTAAAAGGGACGGGGTTTTGCCATTCTTTTTCTCTCTCTTGCTCTTGTTCTTCTTCTTGCTCTTGTTCTTCTTCTTGCTCTTGTTCTTTTTCTTGCTCTCTCTTGCTCTCTCTCTTGTTCTTGCGCTCTGGCTCCTAAAGATGTAAGCAATAGAGCTCTTGCTCTGGCTCTTGCACTCTTGCTCTTGCTTTTGCTCTTGCACTCTTGCGCTCTTGCGCTCTGGCTCCTAAAGATGTAAGCAATAGAGCTCTTGCGCTCTTGCTCTCTGGCTCCTGAAGATGTAAGCAATAAAGCTTTTGCCGCAGAAGATTCCGGTTTGTTGCGTCTTTCCTGGCCGGTCGTGAACGCGTGTAAGACTGACTGATGTACGACAGAATCTCAGAGTTGTTTTGATTTGCATTTCCTTGATGACCTAGGACTTTGATCAATTCTTCAAATGCTTCTCAGCCATTCAAGATTCCTCTCTTTAGCACTATGCCCCATTTTTAATTGTTTTTGATTTTTTTTTCTGGGGGGGGGGGATTGTTGGTCTTTAACTTCTTGAGTTATTTGTAAATTTTGGATATTAGCCCTCTGTCAGATATAGGGGTAATGAAGATCCTTTACCAGTATGTAGGTTGTCATGTTGTCCTATTGGCAGTATCCTTGGCCTAGGAGAAACTTTGCAGTTTCATGAGGTCCTATTTATCAATTATTGATCATAGATTCTGAGGCATTAGTGTTCTGTTAAGGAAATTTCCCCTTATACCAATGATTTTCAGGTTATTTCCCACTTTCTCTTCCATGAGCTTTAGTATATCCGGTATTATGTTGAGTTGCTTGATCTACTAGGACCCGAGTTTTGTGTAGGGTGATAAATATCCATCTATTTGAATTCTTCTACATGTGTATATCTACTTAGACCAGAAACATTTGATGAAGATGATTTCTCTTTTCCATTGTATGATTTTGGCTTCTTTATCAAATCAAGTATCTATAGGTATGTGGGTTTATTTTGGGGTCTTTGATTCAATTTCATTGATCAATTTGTCTGTTTATGTATAAATAGCATGCAGTTTTCATCACTATTACTCAGTACTGCAGCTTGACATCAGGAATGGTGATTCTTCTCAAAGTCCTTTTACTGTTCAGAATTTCTTTGGCTATCCTGGACATTTATTTTTTGATATGAGGTTGAGCATTTCTCTTTTAAGGTCTATTCAAATTCTGTTGAAATTCTGCTGGGGACTGCACTGAATCTGTAGATTGATTTTGGTAACATGGACATTTTCATTATGTTTATTCTGCCAAGCCATGAGCCTAGTAGATTTTTCTATCTTCTGATATCTTCTTCCATTTCTTTATTGAAGGACACCGAGTTCTTTTCATACATATCTTTCACTTCTATTTGCGGCTATTGTAAAAGGTGTTGCTTCCATAATTTCTTTCTTTGCCAGGCTGTCATTTGTATAAAGGAGGGCTACTGATTTCTTCGAATTAATTTTACTGATGCTATTTTTCAGCTGTAGGAGTTCTCTGGTAGAATTTGTGGGATCTCTTATCTATCTTATCATCTGCAAATATTTATACTTTTACTTCTTTCTTTATGATTTGTATCCCCTTGATCTCCTTTTGTTGTCAAATTACTCTGTCTAGAAGTTCAATTTCTATATTGACTAGATAAGGAGAGAGTTGGCAGTCTGTATTTGACAATGATTTTAGTGGAATTGCTTTTAGTTTCTCTCTATTTAGCTTGATGTTGGCGATTGGCTACTTGTATGTTGGTTTATGATTATATCTGTACCTTGTATCCTGATCTGGGATAGCAGGCTATTCAGAGAGGCTCCTAGATCTGCCAGTTGACTGTTATTTTATATCTCACAATACTATTGAATCAATAAATTAGCTGTAATAATTGACATACAAAATTTTCAGGTTTTCTTAGTTTTGAGATTATCTCAGAAATATGAACAATATTTATGTGTAATTTTAAAGCATTGATGCCCTTTACATTTTTATTGGATATTTTCTTTATTTACATTTCAAATGTTTCCAGGTATCCCCTCTGGAAACCCCCTATACCATCCCCCTCCCCTGCGTCTATGAGGGTGCTTACCCACACTCTCCTGCCTTCCTGCCCTGGCTTTCCCCTACACTGGGGCATCGAACCCTCAAAGGACAAAAAGCAGCTCCTTCTATTGATGTCCAACAAGGCCATCCTCTGCCACATATATGGACAGAGCCATGGGTCCCTCCATGTGTATTATTTGCTTGGTGGTCCAGTTCCAGGGAGCTCTGGGGGATCTGGCAGGTTGCCACAGGTGCTTCCCTCATGAGGCTGCAAATCCCCTCAGTTCCTTCAATCCCTTCTCCAACTCCTCCATCTAGGACCCTTTACTTTTTTAATATGGTGACTTTCAAACCATATTTTGCCACAGCCATGTGTTTGAAAAGTAGATGAACCTGAAATATTTAAAGAAATTCCAGAGTCAGTATAGATGATCCCTTATATTATATCACAAGCCATACAAATTTCTGGTTTTGTTATAATTGTATTTATTATTCTCTTTTTGTCTCTTTATATATAAAAGAATTAAAATATGTGAGAACTAAGCTAGCAACAGTATGATTGATTGAAAAAAATTAAATTGTTTTACATATGTATTGTTGATGTATATATATATATATATACACACATACATACATAACATACATACATATATACATACATACATGCATGCATACATATTATGCACAAGAAGTGCTAAACCATTGACAGTTTCATGAAGAATTAGCCTTTTTACAATGGAGAACTTGGACAAGTGCTGTAATTCTTTACCAGAACAAAAATAAACAGCCAGCTGTCAACAGAGCTATAGTACAAAGCTTACACTATTCAACTGGATTTGCCTTAATTTGCTTCACCGAAAATGTATAGCATTTGATATTCTGTCATAAATTCATATCTTAGGGTCCTAACTGTGACATTACTGGCTATTTATTTCTTTGTGATGATATCTACCAATTGTTTCTTCTCAATTACTAGAAAGACCACTTATATTATGATTTCTTTAAATTGAATACATCTATTATTTGCATATAGGAAATTTCACATTTTCATTTTTGTATCAACTAAAAGAATACTTAGAAATGTATCCCAATTAGTATTGTTACAGACACACTCACTCACACATGCATCCACGTGCGCATGTGTGCGCGCGCACACACACACACACACACACACCACACACACACACCACAAAGCACTAAAATGTTCCAAGTTATGGCCTACACTATATATTAATTTATTTCAGTAATAATTTAGGGTTTTGTGCCTACCAATGGGATGAATCCCAATTTAAGCTGGTCACTGGCTGGCCTTTCTTTCAGTTTCTGCTCCATTTTTGTCAATGCATTTCTTTTTTCTTTAGTTATTATTAATCATTTCATTCGTTTACATATCAAAGTATATCCCACTCCCCAGTTTTCTCTTCCACCAATCCCCTATTTTTCATATATGAGAGTGCATTTTTTTTTTTTTTTTTTTTTTTAGATAGGAACAATTCTGGGTCAAAGATTTTGAAAGTGAGTTTATGTCCCCATCCCTCTACTGGAGGCCCTGTCTAACTACTGGAGGTGGTTCCTTCAGGTTCCATCTTCCCACTGTTGGGCATTTAGGCTAAAGTTACCCCCATTGAGTCCTGGGAGCTTCTCACAACCCAGGGGTCTGGGACATTCTAGAGGTTCTCCCATCTGCCTCCCTCTACCCCAAGCAGCTGAAATTTCCATTTATTCTCCTGGCCTTCTAAGCTTCTGTCCTGTCTACACCCATATCAGACTATGCCACATTTCCCCTCCCCCTTGCCTCTCTCACCCAGCTACCACCCTCCCTCTGCCTCCCATGATTATTTTCTTTCCTCTTCTAAGTGAGATGGCAGTATCCTCACTTAGGCCTTCCTTCTTGTTAAATATCTTAGTATCTATGTGTTGGGTCATAGGGAGGTATTCTGTACTTTTGGGGTAATATCCAGGTATCATTTAATACATGCCCTGCATGTCCTTTTAGGTCTGTGTTACCTCAACCAGAATATTTTCTAGTTCTATCCATTTGCCTGTAAAATTTATGACCTCATTTTAAATTGCTGAATAGTATTCCATTTTGTAAATGAATCACGTTTTCTGTATTCATTCTTCAGTGGAGAAACTTCTGGGTTGTTTCCAGGTTCAGGCTGTTACAAATAAGGCTGCTAGGAACATAGTGGAGCATGTGTCCTTGTGGTATAGTATAGCATCCTTTGGGTATATGCTTAGGAGCAGTATAGCTGATTCAAGTTGTCACTTGAATTTTTTATCTTAACCATTCTGATTGGTGTAAGGTAGAATTTCGGAGTCATTTTGATTTACATTTCTCTGATGACTAAGGATGTTCAACATTTCAAGTGCTTCTTGGCCACTCAAGATTTCTTTATTGAGAATTCTCTGTTTAACTCTGTACCCCATTTAATTGAGATATTTTCCTTTGTAGTCTATCTTCTTGAGTTCATTATATATTTTGGACATTAACCCTCTGTCAGATATAGGGTTAGTGAACAACTTTTCCTAATCTGTATATAGGTTGCCACTTTGTCCTATTGACAGTGTTCTTTGCTTTATAGAAGCTTTGTAGTTTCATGAAGTCCCATTTATCAATTGTTGATCTTATAACCTGAGCCATTGGTGTTCTTTCCAGGAACTTTTCCCCTGTCCCAATGCATTTGAGCTTATTTTCCACTTTTGCCTCAATTAGATTCAGTGTATTTGGTTTTCCTGACATTTATTCTAAAGTCTCTGTCTTTATTGATGAGGTGTTCTTTTATGCAGAAAAATTCTGCACCCTGTTTACAAATACAGTCAGTTAGCTTATGTCTTTTTATTGGGGAATTTAGTTCATTGATATTGAGAGATATTAAAGACCAATGATTATTAGTTCCTGTTATTCTTGTTGTTTTAGGTGGTGTTTTTATGTGTGTGTGTGATTCTCTTTCTTTTGGTTTCTTGTGACATGATTAATTGCTTGTGTTTTCTTGGGTTTAATTACCAACCTTCTATTGGAGTTTTGCTTATCTGGCATATTTCTGATAGGCCTGATTTATATGTTACTTAGCATTTTCCCCTTACAGCTTTTAATATTCTTTCTACGTTCTGCACATTTAGTGTTTTGATTATTACGTGGCTCGATTACTCTGTTTCAATCTATTTTGTCTGTTCTGTATGCTTCTTGTATGTTCATGGCTGTTTCTTTCTTTAAGTTAGGGAAGAATTCTTCTAAGGTTATTGTCTTAGTCAGGGTTTCTATTCCTGCACAAACATCATGAACAAGAAGCAAGTTAGGGAGGAAAGGGCTTATTTGGCTTACACTTCCATAACTACTGTTCATCACCAAGGAAGTCAGGACTGGAACTCAAGCAGGTCAGGAAGCAGGAGACGATACAGAGGCCATGGAGGGATGTTCATTACTGGCTTGCTTCCCTCGGCTTGCTCAGCCTGCTCTCTTATAGAAACAAGACTACCAGCCCAGAGATGGTCCCACCCACAAGGGGCCTTTCCCCCTTGATCACTAATTGAGAAAAGGCCTTACAGTTGTATCTCCTGGAGGCATTTCCTCAATTGAAGTTCCTTTAACTCCATCTGTGTCAAGTTGACACAAAACTGGCCAGTACAATTGACCTCTTGTCAACTTGACACACAAACACATCACTAGTAAGCCTCAACCCTTACATTCTTATTCATCTCCAAGACCTAAATAACTTTAAACATCCCACAGTCTTTACATATTCTCTTAACTGTGAGCTCCATTAAATAGTTTCTTCCTTCAAGAGAGAAAATATCAGGGCAAAGTCACAATGAAAAGCAAAAATCAATCTCCAACTCTCCAATGTCGGGAATCCAGCTCACGATCTTCTGGGCTCCTCCAAGGGCTTGGGTCACTTCTCCAGCCATGCCCTTTGTAGCATACATGTCGTCGTCATCCTCTTGGCTCCAGATGCCTGTACTCCACTGCTGCTGCTCTTGGTGGTCATCTAATGGTACTGGCATCTCCAAAACACTGCATGACCCATTCAGTACTGGGCCGTCAATTGCAACTGAGGCCTGCAACTTCCCCAATGGCCTTCCATGGCATCTCACAGTGCCGAGCCTCAGCTGCTCTGTGTGACCCCTTCATGCCTTCAAAACCAGTACCACCTGGGTGACCCTTTCACATTACCAAGTCCAGCTACAGCACAAGGTACGACCTTGGGTATCTCTGAAACACAGCCTCTTTGTGCTTTCAGAAAACACTTCCTAGAAGATGTCACCTCAATGATGCTGGTCTCTTCTTAATAAGCGCTAATTTCTTAGCTCCAACTAACCAGCATCAATAGTCCCAGTAATGCAAAGTTTTTGCTTTAGTAGTTCTGGTATCTTGTTAATCACAGCTGATTCTTCAGTCCCAGCTAACCAGAACTACAGAATCTTCACAATAAAAAAAGAAATGGCCCTGAAAAGAGTCTTTAATTTTCCTTCTGAAATTTCACAAGCCAGACCTCCATCTTCTGCACTGTTCTCAACATTATCTTCCAAGCTCCTACACAACATCTGACAGAGCTCTTAACAATGAATGGATCTTCAAGCCCAAAGTTCCAAAGTCCTTCCACAGTCCTCCCCAAAACATGGTCAGGTTGTCACAGGAATACCCCACTATGCTGGTACCAGTTTGTCTTAGTCAGGGTTTCTATTCCTGCACAAACATCATGACCAAGAAGCAGTTGGGGAAGAAAGGGTTTATTTGGCTTACACTTCCATACTGCTGTTCATCACCAAGGAAGTCAGGACTGGAACTCAAGCAGGTCAGAAAGCAGGAGCTGATGCAGAAGCCATGGAGGGATGTTCTTTACTGACTTGCTTCCCTTGGCTTGCTCAGCCTGCTCTCTTATAGAACCAAGACTACCAGCCCAGAGATGGTTCCCCCACAAGGGGCCTTTCCTCCTTGATCACTAATTGAGGAAAGGCCTTACAGTTGTATCTCATGGAGGCATTTCCTCAACTGAAGCTCCTTTAACTCCAGCTGTGTCAAGTTGACACAAAACTTGCCAGTACATTTATGTTGAAGATGGCACTTTGAACTGGGAATTGTCCCACTCTTCTATTCCTATTATTCTTAGATTTGATCTTTTACAATGTGTCCCAAATTTTCAGGATGTTTTGGGTTAGGAACTTTTTACACTTTGTATTTTCTTTGACCAATATGTCAATATCTTCTGTAGTATTTTCTATGCCTGATATTATCTCTTCGATCTCATGTATTCTGTTGACAATACTTGCATTTGTAGCTCCTGATCTCTTTCCTAGGTTTTCTGTCTCCAGAGTTGGCTGCAGTTATGATTTCTTCATTGTTTCTATTTTCATTGTTAGGTCGTGGAATGTTTTGTTCAATTCCTTCACCTGTTTGATTGTATTTTCCTCTATCTCTTTAAGAAATTTTCTTTTCTTTCTTTCTTTCTTTTTCTTCTTTTCTTTCTTTCTTTCTTTCTTTCTTTCTTTCTTTCTTTCTTTTTTCTCTTTCTCTCTCTTTCTTTCTTCCTCTCTCTCTCTCTCTCTCTCTCTCTCTCTCTCTCTCTCTCTTTCTTTTCTTTCCTCTTTAAGGGATTTACCTGTTTTTCTAAATTTCTTTAATGGAGCTATTTATTTTCTCTTTAAAGGCCTCTATCATCTTCCTGAGTTGGGATTCCAGGACAGAATCTTGCACTTCAGATATGTTTAGGTATCCAGGGCTTACTGTGATAAAAGAACTAAGTTGTGATAGTGCCCAATTACAATGGCTTCTGTTTCTTATGTGATTGCACTTGCCTTTTGACATCTGGTTATCTCCGTTGTTAACTCCCCTTGTTGTCTTGGATCAGACCAGGCCTCCTTGGGACCAGGTACAGCCTTGTGACCTAGGTTAGAACAGGCCTTCTAGGAGGCAGGCAGTGCTTGCTGTTTTTGATTAGAGCAGGCATCCTGTGTCCCTGGTTAGGACAGACCTTCAAGAAGACAGGCTGGCTGAGGGGTCCAGAGAGAGCGGTGGCAGTAAGCATTCCAATCTGCCCAGGGTGTAGGTATAGGTGCAAACTGAAAGGATGGTAGTCTAAATCTTCATTTTTAAAGCAGCAGTTAACATACATTATAATCCAAATTCTTCTAAGAAACCTCAAAGTACATTTGAAAAAAAATTCCTTCACAATTCATTAAGAAAACTTGTTTTTCTTCATGTGCATCATGGGAGTTTTACAATTCAATGGAATAGTGTCTTTGAGACTATTTATCATAATGTTCCTAATCATCATGATTAGGAGCAAAAATATGGACATGTTTGTGTGTGTGTGTGTGTGTGTGTGTGTGTGTGTGTTCCAGAATAGAAGAGGTATCACTGATTCACTGATGTTCTTTTTATGGCACAGTATCTTTTTATCCACTATTTTTTTGTTGTTGTTTATTCAATTTTAGCTTGATCGTGGTCCCTCTCCCTCCTCTCCTTCTAGTCCTATCCTTACATCTTTCCCCTGATCCTCTTCTCTCTTTATGCCCAGGGAAGTGGAGGCCATTTTTAGGGAAGCAATATATTTTCTGATGCTTGGAGGCAATCACCAAACTTAGAAATAGAAAGTAGAATTTGCAAAAAAAATAGAAGAAAATTAAAATAAATATGAAAATAAGAGTAATTACAAATAAGGAAGAAAAAGGTTTGGTCTGAAGACATTTACATGTGTTATGAAGCATTAACATCTACTTAAAATAAAGCATAAAGCTAGTATTAACTTCACTTAATACAAATTATCTTTCAGTGCTATTTGATAGTTTTCATTGTAGAGCACCACAGCTGCTAAGAAAAAAGAAAACAAAACATAAAATTTGTATATGTGTACTACAAACATACATAGCAGGGTAACATTCATTAATGAATGATTACAACATACTATCTTGAAATTTTTTTCAGCCATAATTTCCTCTACAAGATATAACAGCCAAAATAGTTGTATTCTACCACGATAAAGTTCCTTGCTTTGCTGCTTTGCTGTTTGGAAATTACTATACCTTCTTCACAGTACAAATAACACCCAATCTAAATCCAGCTATCAATGGACACCAGTTTACTATAACCTCAAAAAGGCTGTGACTTAGGTTTCTAAAGTCAAATGGCGAATGAGTTACATCTTCTGTCTATTAATATAATATCTGTACATTAGTTTTCAAATATTTCATTAATTTAATTTTTATTTTCAGCATAGTTTCTACTCCTATGATATAGGCATGCTGTCATTAAATTAAGTAGATAGGAAATTAAAGGTACATTACCAATTTTTTGAAAATTACTGCTGCTTTCAATTTTAAGTTATGGCATGTTCTCTACTCTTTTCGCAAAGAATAATTCACTCTTCAAGGATCTAGTAACACTATACCAAGAGATGCTATATGGCTTCCCCACCAGAGATTTTAGAGGAGTCAAAAAGACAAATACAGTAGAAATGTTAAAATATAAAGAAATGTATGTAATAACATCATCTGTTCTTTCACAAACACTGAGACACAAATATATGTACCAGCACAAAATGAATATCTCTCCATATATGTATCCTTTTATTGATTGATATTTTCATTATATTTTATAGAAATAATAATGAAATTTATATATACTAAGTTTTAACATATGACTCAGCCTTACTAATACATCCATTTTAAAAGATATTTTCCAAGTTTTCTAATATTATTGAAGTATTAATAAAGCATTTCTTGAATTAGAATGACTTAAAATTCTGCAAGTAACTATGAATATTGAATTTTTTTTATTTGAGGATTAAGAGAACTGACATTTAATTCTTTGCCACTGGCTATTTTTCAATATGAAGGTTTTTCCTGCCAACCTGATAAATCCAAGATAATACTCTTTTTTTCTTTAATAAGAGGGCTTAAAAGACATCTCTAATCTCTTGGTGAGTTGCGGTAGCTCTCATCAAGCTAAGAAGCTGTTTTGAAAAGAGAATAATGGCAGAAAAAAGATATATGCTTATGCTAACTGCATATTCCATTATTCCAGACTTTTAGAAATCTAGTTTAGGTAGAAAATGTTTCTTTATTATTAACTCCAAACTATCTAACAATAAATTACATATTGTTTTAAATTCGATTCTTAATATGTTAGATGTCTTATTCCTCAAATAATATTATATACTGGGGTATTATTGTTTTATTGCTGGTGTATACATTTAGAAAGTTTATATTTTTCTTATATACTTGAGAACATTTCGCTAATGTATGTATCTATATGGATAAAATTTTTAAAATGCAGTGTGTTTGGAATGACAGACAAGTAAACAGCACAAGATTCAAAATATTAAATATGCATATGTGTAGACATAGTGCCATATGCCTATAATCTATGTACCCTGAAGCACTAGGATTATAAGGTCTAGGCTAGACTAGGAAGCATAAGCAGTTCAAGTCCAGCTTAAACTATATAGTCAAACTTTGTCTTTATAAAAGTATTACTAGGTATCAAAGTCAGCTTCATTTTCCAACTTAATATACCTGAAAGATGAATCTTTCAGGTATATTAAGATGGAAAGATGGAAAACTGCCTCCATCAGATTGGTTTGTGGATGTGTTTGTGGTGAATTTCTCAAATTTTTAAATTATTTGGGAGTGTCCAGTAAACGAGGTGATGCCATCCTTGTGGGTTTGGGCTCAGATTGTAAAAGAAAGGAAGGTAAGCAAGCCAAAGGATTCAAGCCAGTAAGCAACTTTTCTTCATGGCTTCTGATATATGTGCTTGCTTTAATTCCTCTCTTGGCTTCTCTATCTAGACTATGGATGGTAACTGTAACATGACTAAATTCCTTCCTCTTCATATTGCTTTTGGCTATGGTGTTCATCAAAATAACAGAAATAAAACTAGGAAATTGGAAATACATCTAAATTGTAGAGCATTTATATGGCATGCATAATGTCATAATGTCTTAGATTTAATCTCCAGAACATAAGCACAACTCATATAAATTGATTGTCTATTCTTCAAGAATCAAGACTGCTTCCATTTCTAGCTAGTCCAATGGTACAGCATACCATTAAAAATCCTCATGGAGAAGTGATATTTAGTGGCATAAAAGGTAACATATATATGTATATATCACAACTCTTTTCTAATTATACTTCAGCACATATCTACACCCTGATGTAAAACTATTTGTATTTGTTATTCATATTTGAGTTGAAAGCTCAATTCATTAGATAAACCTCTTCTTATTTCTCAGGTAAGAATAATTGTTTTTTAAATACATTTTTGTATTTATTATTTGTGCATTTATATTTCTATTTTTATGATATATTCATGGTACTGAGAAAGGGGCATCAGATCCCCTTGATCTACAGGGGGTTTTAAGATGAGTGCTTGGAACAGAACTCTAGTCCTCTGAAATAACAGGAAATGTTCTTACATACTGAGTTATCTAATCCCAAATTATTTCACTTTAAAGGTACTTTTGTAATTTTACACCAAAAATCACAAAGAAAGATTTTTTTATACGTTTTATTAGGTATTTTCCTCATTTACATTTCCAATGCTATCACAAAAGTCCCCTATACCCTCCCACCCACTCCCCTACCCACCCACTCCCACTTTTTGGCCCTGGTGTTCCCCTGTACTGGGGCATATAAAGTTTGCAAGTCCAATAGGCCTTTCTTTCCAGTGATGGCCGACTAGGCCATCTTTTGATACATATGCAGCTAGAGTCAAGAGCTCCGGGGTACTGGTTAGTTGATGATGTTGTTCCACCTATAGGGTTGCAGATCCCTTTAGCTCCTTGGTTACTTTCTCTAGCTCCTCCATTGGTGGCCCTGTGATCCATCCAATAGCTGACTGTGAGCATCCACTTCTGTGTTTGCTAGGCCCGGCATAGTCTCACAAGAGACAGCTATATCTGGGTCCTTTAAGCAAAATCTTGTTAGTATATGCAATGATTTCAGCATTTGGAAGCTGATTATGGGATGGAACCCTGGATAAGGCAGGCTCTAGATGGTCCATCCTTTAAACACAGCTCCAAACTTTGTCTCTGTAACTCCTTCCATGGGTATTTTGTTCCCAATTCTAAGAAGGGGCAAAGTGTTCACACTTTGGTCTTCATTCTTCTTGGGTTTCATGCGTTTAGCAAATTGTATCTTATATCTTGGGTATCCTAAGTTTCTGGGCTAATATCCACTTATCAGTGAGTACATATTGTGTGAGTTCCTTTGTGATTGGGTTAACTCACTCAAGATGATACCCTCCAGGTCCATCCATTTGCCTAGGAATTTCATAAATTCACTCTTTTTAATACCTGAGTAGTACTCCATTGTGTAAATGTATCACATTTTCTGTATCCATTCCTCTGTTGAGGGGCATCTGGGTTCTTTCCAGCTACTGGCTATTATAAATAAGGCTGCTATGAACATAGTGGAGCATTGTTCCTTCTTACCAGTTGGAACATCTTCTTTAAAAATGGGGCTCAGGGCTAAACAAAGAATTCTCACCTGAGGAATACCGAATGGCAGAGAAGCACCTGAAAAAAAAAAATGTTCAACATCCTTAATCATCAGGGAAATGCAAATCAAAACAACCCTGAGATTCCACCTCATACCAGTCAGAATGGCTAAGATCAAAAATTCAGGTGACAGCAGATGCTGGCGAGGATGTGGAAAAAGAGGAACACTCCTCCATTGTTGGTGGGATTGCAAGCTTGTACAACCACTCTGGAATTCAGTCTGGTGGTTCGTCAGAAAACTTGATATAGTACTACCAGAAGATCCTGCAATTTCTCTCCTGGGAATATATCCAGAAGATGTTCCAACTGGTAAGAAGGACAAAGAAAGATTTTTGCTTTAAGATTTGTACACTTTAAGAAAAGTAAAGAATAGCATAAATATTGATTAAAATTCATGTCAATATTTGATTATTCGTAAGTTGTTATTATGTAGAAAATATCATTTAACAATGTTACTGTAGTTAAGACTGATACAGCCATGCATATACTTATACATTATTTCAAGTATGCACACAGTGAACCAAGAAATAATGAGGGTTCATAAAAGCTTTGTGTAAGAGGCTTTAATTCTCTCTTCGTTACATTGTTACCTCTATGTACTCTACTCAATCTGTTTTGACATAGTAGCATCTCTAAAGCAATCAAGTAGAGTCCCAGATATCTCTGGAAAATTCAAAAGTACCTGATGTTAAAGTCGTTGACATAGGGTATAGATGTGAGTTATAGTGCAGAGCTTTAACACTTAAGAGAAATAATAAATCAAGAGTACATAGATCCCCAAAAGTTCACCATCTTTGTCGAGTACACTAATTTCTTCCTTTTATAACTGAACAACAGAACATGTGAATGAAATGCAATAAGGCAAATTTTCAAGGGTAATATTAGTTCTCACAAAATATGTGTTATGTAAAGATATTATAAATTCTGAAATATAAAAGTGACAGAAAATTAAGGTTGCTTAGTAATGTATGATCCATGTTACTTAGACTAGATTTAATTTCAAGAAAGAAACTAAAAAGAGCTCATGGGATTCACAATGCTATAGTAAAGGAAAGATGTGTTAATACCAGATAATACATAGATTTCCTTAAATTTATAAAAATAATGTGACAGTTGCTATCTATTTTGGATTTGTGTTATTAAAATTATTCTTAAAATCAAGCCAGGCTTGCTTGTGTGCAACTTTAAACAAATCACTTGAGAGGCAGTTGGTTCTCTATGAGTTCAAGGTCAGTCTATTCTAAATAGAGAGTTCCAGGTCATCCAGGACTAAACAGACAGATCCTGTCTCAAAAAATCTTATAATGGAATAATTGTTTTAAAGCACTAATTATTCGTACAGCTTTAGCTAAATATTTGTACTGTGGCCTAATGTTTATTTTCCCTGTAGATTGAAATTTTAGTTTCTTGAACATAAAGATATACATATCAGTAATTTTCTGCCATTATTTCAAAATTCAATGTTCATATATCACGATGTTTCTATTATTTAAAAATATAAAGAAAATATTCATTGGAACTATAAAACCAAGTATGGAAATTAGTGTGATAAAATATAAAAGTTCGAAAAAGACTAGATGAGTGCATTGATACTTGAACCTGAATTTTAGCTTTACAGCCTGGAAATTAGCTTTACTAATTTGCTTCTATACTCACTAAAACTATGAATTCTAGAAAATATCATTTAGTGATATATGAACTAGACTAGAAATATTTATGGTAGCTGGGTAAAGTATGACAGATGTGACTGTTTAATCTTAGAGGCTCTTTTATTCAAATTAATTTAACTGCTACAATGCAAACTTCTTTATATTAATGAGATTAATTAGTGGTATCAATTGCTGTAACAAATATATATGATTGAATCAATTAAGAGAAGAAAATTTGAGCCGAGTGTGGTGGCTCACGCCTTTAATCCCAGCACTCGGGAGGCAGAGGCAGGCAGATTTCCGAGTTCGAGGCCAGTCTGGTCTCCACAGTGAGTTCCAGGACAGCCACGGCTACACAGAGAAACCCCGTCTCGAAAAAAAACAAAAGACAGAGAGAGAGAGAAAGAGAGAGAGAGAGAGAGAGAGAGAGAGAGAGAGAGAGAGAGAGAGAGAGAGAGAGAGAAGAAAATTTGGCTCACAGAAGTTTTAACTATGGTCACTCAGACCCATACATTTAAACAGTGTATTGTGACACTGGGAACATATGGCTGAGATGGTTCTTCACTTCTCAGAAGTCAAGAAGTGGAGAAAAAGAAAATACAGGAAGAGCCCTGGGCAAGATACAGCTTTCCAGAACTCATCCCTTATGATCTACATCTTCCAACTAGGTCCATGTGGGGAGCCGCCCTCACATTTGCCATTACAAGATGGCACTGACAGCTGTGTTCTAAGTGGTAAACATAATCTGCACACGTGCAGGGGCAGTTTTCCCGCCATGTGTTCTACCTTTCCCGTGAGACAACTGGGCCAATGGGCTGCAGTCAATCAGGGAGTAATACATCCTAGGCGGAGGATAATTCTCCTTAAAAGGGACGGGGTTTTGCCATTCTCTCTCTTGCACTCTTGCTTTCTTGTTCTTGTTCTTTTTCTTGCTCTTGCTTTCTTGTTCTTGCTCTTGCTTTCTTGTTCTTGTTCTTTTTCTCTCTCTTGCTTTTTCTTGCTCTTGTTCTTTTCCTCTCTCTTGCACTCTTGCTCTCTTGCTCTCTTGCTCTCTGGCTCCTGAAGATGTAAGCAATAAAGCTTTTGCCGCAGAAGATTCCGGTTTGTTGCGTCTTTCCTGGCCGGTCGCGAATGCGTGTAAGAGGTCCAGAGGACAGAATTATCTTATAATTGTGAATGGGGCCTGAAATAACTGTAAATAACAATGTCATGGTGCATCATGACAAGTTTGGACAACCCTGATAGATATTGCTTAATTCAATAAAGTTAACAAAAATCATTTCAGGTTTGTGAATTTTGATTAATTCATAGATTAGTCAAGTAGTTTAAAGCAATTGTTGTTGCATGTACTTTGAAGCCAAGAATAGAAAATTTTTAAGTATTTTTCTTAACATATTTTCATTAATAAAAACCATTACTGAAGAAAGAATACATGAGTCATATCCTATAAGTGCATTATAAATGGACTGGATAATTTTGTATATTCCTGCTGATTATATGTCACTCTAGCTTTCAAAATTCTGAAATAGTGATACTCGTTGATTTGGTAAAGCTACCTCTGATGACTGAGACACTGAAGTCACTGACATTTTATACTTTCATCTATAAAGTTCCAAGGACTCAATTTATTTTTCAGATATAAAGCCAGAACAACTTCACAAAATTTACAATCAAGCAGTACAGGTTCTCTATAACCCTCTATTTCAAATATATGAAAACCCTTGAGCAAAGCGGCATGAACTGAAAAAGAAATAAGGCAATTAGATATGTTTTGGTTTCAAACAAGGAACTTTCCTGTTCTGTTTCTATTGTTGAGTTGCCAAGTTATAGCCTATATAAAGAAAGTTTAGCAGTAATGCCCCTTCAAAATTTGGGAATATGAAAGTAAATGTAATGGACCCTCATTAAATTTGTTCATGATCATAAGTCATGAACATTAATGTGTTTCTCAAATTGTGGTAACACTGGATAATAAAGACTTGTTTTGTATGATGCCCAGTAAATTAGCATATAATTAAGAATAAATAAGGTGCAAGTATATGTGACCTTCAAAGACAAAGATTTAGAAATTCTGAACTGAATATAAATGAGCATGATAATCATATTCTGCCACCAGGGACCTGAAAACCAAAGAAAACCTGGATAACAGAAATTTAGATTTGCTTTCTATGGGTATATGTGTATACTCACACACACATGCACACGCAAACGCACGCACATACACACATGCGTGTGTGTGTGTGTCTGTCTGTCTGTCTATATTTATGTGGATATACGTTAGCATTCCAAAATGAACCATAAAACAGTGTAAGGACAAACCTCCATATCCAAATGTTCAGGAAACTGAAGAAAGGGGTGTTTTACTAAAAGTGATATTTTCAAAACTGCCAAGTGTTCTATAGGCAAAAACGGAGAAGGAAGTTGACTTTCAAACCATTATTTTAGCAGAGGTAAAATAGGTGTCACATACTAAAGTGAGAAAAGTAGAATATATGTGTTTCAATATTAACACACAAGTCATTTCGAAGTTTAGTGATGAAAAGAAAAAAAGGGGGTATTTTTTCTTCACTTTGGATATAAAGCTATACACAACTATCTTTTATCATTAGAAACACAACTTGTTAAGAAGATCTTTCAGCTTACATTTATAAAGCTATTTTAGTAGTGAAAGTGTGAGCTTTCCTACAAGCACAGTTCAGAATCATTTTAAGATATAAAAATACTCTGAAATGCTCTTTTGTTTTGTTTTTTTCCCCACACTTGGTCAAATCCCATTCAGATGTGAAGATTCTATATACAAAAATAAACAATTTAAAGAAAACAGGAATGGCTCAAATTATGTCTTCAAGAACTACTGAGACGGTAATGTTAATTTAGATACAAAGTGATCTTAATATTTTCTAGCTGAGCAGGGATATTTCTACGTAATTCATTAGATAAATTATATTCATTTGAGCACTGTGGGTAAATTCTTTTTGGCAAACAGTTTAAGTGATTTGTAACATCCTACTCATCTGTTTGTACCTGATACCTGACCACCCAGGCAGCTGATCAGATTGATCACCAGGACACAGCTCTCTTTATAAAAGTATGCAAAGTGGAATGATGGAGTTTGAAAATATTTGACTCATTAAAGTAAAAAAGAACTCATTAAGAAAATCAAAACTGGATAAACTCGGAAGTGAAAATACCACATTTTCCCATTTCAAAAGTACAATGCTTTTATAAGATATGAAATTAAAAGAATAATTTGAAAGAGGAAGTGACTGAGTAAGGTAAAGAAAGGAATGGTAGTAAAGACTATATAATAAAAGTACATCATATGGAGAAAAATTTTAAAAACTTAATAAAAATTAGCTGGTAAATCCTCACAACTTTCTTTCCAATGTTAGGTTTTATTTACTCTTTTTTCAACAAGCAGTATTTCTTAACTATTTATTCAGCACACCCATGCATTTTTTTTTCTGAATCCAGAGTCCACTCATTTTTTAAAAATTTCTTTTAATATTTAAAGATTATACTGAACAAATGTAAAATAAGAATTCATTTGGTTGAACAGAATTTTAACAATATTTGAATTTTAATAAAATATTCAATAACTTTTTGATAAATATAAGAAATTATTATAAAGATGACATAAAAACTAGATGAGTAATAATGTAAAAATTATGAAAAATTAAAATATTTTAAGTAGAAAAGTTAAACAAATTCTACATTGTCTTGAAATTATAGTTCAAGAACAGGACTCCATGAATTGACTTTTCAACATTCACAACAATAAATAGTGAAGAATATTTAAAGAAGCTTCAATCACTAAACTTTATTAAACTAGTAAACATAATATGTGCCCCTTTAATAAATAAAAATTTCTTTGTGGCTGAGAAAAAAAGCTCAGTGAATAAAATGCTTGCTTTGTAAGCATGGAGACTTAGCCTACTTAGCAACAGATGTATGTGACATAGCACAGAGTTATATGATGAAATCTTAATTGGGAAACAAAAGTTTCCCAAAGAGACTACACTGAATCCTTATCTGTGAGGAATGTTTTTTAAATATTGAAGTGGTATGGCCCAGCCCACTATGTGTGGTTCTATCCTTGGGAAGTAGTTCTGGGTCATATAAAAAAAGCTAGCTCAGTGTCAATTGAAGGGCAAACCAGTAAGCACTCATCCTCTAGGTGTCCTATTTGAGTTCCTTCCCTGACCTCTTTGTGATGGACGATAGCCTAGAAATAAATCAAATAAATCCTCTCCAGGTTGCTTTAGGCAGAGTGTTTTAACAAAGCTATGAATTCAAATGAGAACAGGATGTAATAAACACCCAAAATTTTTCAACATAAACACATAAACTGGGTTTATTCACTGAATTAAATGAGTTAAATATGCAATATATTTTAACTTTGCCCTCCTTGTTTTATTACATATGCATAAATTTTCCCTACCTTGTATATTTAATAAACTAATAAGAAATTGTTGGTAAGGTATGCAACATTAATATGTTTTATTATTTTATTGAGAATATTTTAAATAATTATTAACTAAAGTGATATTCGTATAAAAGTACTTATTCAAACTACTATGCTATAAAATGTAAGGATATGCTATAGGGCTCAAGTCTAAAATCAAGCTAAATTATAAATTTCAGAGGCATTAATTCTTGTTATTCACAAAATGATATAAAATGATTGCACAATATCAACATTGAAATCAATAAATGTGTCATCATGTTGTAATCTTAAAATTACATTTTTAGTTACTAAAGAAGTACAAATTACTCTTCTCACCTCTTAATATAAGAAGACAGTATTACACAATATATTACATACCCATGATTAGGAAGTTTTAGCTTTGCTCTATGAAATTATCTGATATAACAACAAAAGCCAAAATAAAATATGAAATATGTTATCATGTTCCTCTTTGAAAATCACCAGTATATATTGTAAAAAAGGGAAACAATCCCTTATCAGCTGACTATTGGGGCTTATTTTATTAATTTATTAATTTATTTATACCTTTGAAAATACTTTAGTTAATTTACATCCTGATTGCCATCTCCTTCCAGATCATACCCTCATACATTCCCTCCACTGCCCTCTCACCTTCTCCTCTGAGAAGGTAAAGGGCCCCCTGGGTATCCCACAAACATGCAACAGTTTAGGGATTGTCTCCAATCCAGTTATTGGAGGATCCAAATGAAGACTGAGCTTCACATCTACTATTCGGGGGTGGGGGTGGGTAGGGGCTCAGCCCATGTATGCTCCTTGGTTGGTGTTTAAGTCTCTGAGAGCCACCACAGATCTAGTTTAGTTGACAGTATTCCTATGGAGTTCCTGTCCCTTCAGGGCCTTAAATTCCTCCCCCATCTACTTTATAAGGGTCCCTGAGCTCCCTGAACTCCTTCCAGTGTTTGGCTGTGGGTCTCTTTATCTGTTTCAGTCAGCTGGTGGGTATAGTCTCACAGAAGACAGTTATACTAGGTTCCTATCTGCAAATATAACAGAGTATCATTAACAGTGTCATGGATTTGTGCTTACTTGTGGGATGGGTCTCAAGTTGGGCTGGTTACTGGTTGGCCATTCCCCTAGACTCTGCTCTATCCCCTATCCCTGCATTTCTTGCAGACATGATAAATTTTGGGTTGAAAGTTTTGTGGGTGGGTTGGTTCCCCTATTGCTCAGATACTTGCTGCCTGGCTTAATGAGGTGTCCTCTTCTGTTACATATCCCTACTTCTATGAGTCTCAGCTAAGTTTACCCCCTTGGTTGCCTGATAGATTCCCCAATAACACCCTAACCCCCACTAACCTCATCAGATGCAGATTTTCATTCATTCTTCTCAACAGACCACTTGCCCTCTCTCCTGTCTCTCCCCATACTTGATCCCAAAGTTCTCCATTCCCTTCCTGCTCCCAAAATGTTCCCTTCCTCAGTGTTTCCATAAGTCTTTTATTCCACCTTCTAAGTGAGATTCAAGCATCCTTGCATCCTTCCTTGGGTCTTCCTTCTTGTTTAGCTTCTTTGAGTCTGTGGAGTGTAGCATGGGTATCCTGCACTTTATGGCTAATATCCACTTATCAGTAAGTACTTACCATGCATTTCCTTTTGAGTCTGGGTTATCTTACTCAGGATAATAGTCTCAATTCCCGTCAACTTGCCTGGAAAATGCATGACATCTTTCTTTTTAATGGCTAAATAGTATTCCATTGTGTATATGTATAATATTTTCTTTCTTCATTATTCAGCTGAAGGACATCTAGGTTGTTTGCAGTTCCTGGCTACTATGATGAATAAAGCTGCTGTCAGGAGCATCTAGAAGAAGATAAGGCTAAGAGATGACTTTCCTGGAGATGGACAGCTGTTTTTACATGGAATATGATGGATAAATTCTGAATTGAAAAGCTTTAAAAAATTTCATCTCAAGATTAATTCTTGTTGCTTATATGCCTTTCGTTCCATTATTCAATTAATCTAATTATTCTTGGGCATTTGCTCACCCTATTGGATGAATTTTCTGCAGATCAATGAAAATGTACTCTCTAGTAGTAAGGCTATATAGACAAATGAATGATTTCTTAATTACTATAGTGATTATACAGAATTTGTAAATTTATACAAGTAATGTAAGTACTCTATAGTATGATGGCTGTAATTAGGGCTCTGTAAACCTTCATGTGTCATAGGCTAATTGTACTAAGATAGAAAGCATGGAAAATATAAGGGAAAACATTCCTTCTTGAGGAGCTGTGAAACCATTGCATGATAACTAAAGGTCATAAACTGGTAATGGACAATTTATGTTAGGTGCAAGGAAAAAAGATCCAATATTGGTGGGATTTATCTATTCAAAATTTCAAAACTAATAAGACACTGGGCATATGATTTGCCTTTTGATAAAGCTGTGCATTTTGATGTCCCTTGGGCTCTGAATTTCATTTCTGAATGGTCTGAGTATTTGAGTTTTATATAACTAAATGTTAATTATTATATTTATTGAAACACTGTTTAATGTGATAAAAATACTATGCTATTGTATGATGTAATGTTTATTGTTTTAAACTTGTAATGAACTTGTAGAATTCATTACATTCGAATACAAAGCAAGCCTCAACAGATTCAAGAAGGTTGAGATAACACCTTTTATCTTATCAGACAACAATGGAATAAAGCTGGACTTTACCAACAGAAACTTCAGAAAGCTTACACATTCATGGAAACTGAACAACTCTCTACTCGATGATATCTAGGTCATGCAAGATATAAGGAAAGAAATTAAAGACTTTTCTAGAATTCAGTGAAAATGAAGGCACAACATACCCACATTAATGGGACAAAATTAAAGCAGTGCTGAGGAAGGTTCATAGCACTAAGTGCCTCCATAAAGAAATGATAATAGTCCTCATAACAGCAATTTAAAATTACATCTAAAAGTTCTAGAAAAAAGAAACAAGAATAAAACACATTGAAGAAGGATAAAGGGAGCAAAATAATCAAAATCATGGCTGGGGATTATTTTAAATTTTACACAGTAAAGTCTCAGCTGTAATTGTTCCAGTCTCCATTAACTTTGTAATTTGTCTAATTTCAATAATTGTACGTATGACAGTTAATTTTTGATAACTGAACAGCATTTGAACTCACCTAGGTCCTTTTAACGGATTACAGAGAATAAATTAGTTTCCATAGAATTATCTTTATTAGGTTCATTGAGGGAAAAAAAAATCATCACAAATTTCGGCAGAACCATTCCTGTTGGCCAGTGTCCTATACTAAATAATGAAGAAAGCAAGGTGAGTAAAAACATTCAATACTTTCTTTTATTCTGACTTCAGACACTCTTTGAACATCTGCTTTAAGTTCCTATCTATGATACACCGTACCTAGAACTGTGAGACAAAAGAAATTCTCATTCCTTTACATTGCTTTCTCAAGACAATTTAGAGCAGAAACAGAAAAGTAACTAAGTTGATAGGTCTTAAGGAAACAGGAAGTAAAACTTCAACTAAAGGTCTCTCAGAGTCGGCCTAATCCTTTCCACAGATGATTACTGGGGCACATCATTGCATTTATAAATGGTGTATAAGTCCTAAAGAGCTTATAAAATGATATTGAAAAATAATGACTTTCAGATATTTTACTAGTTTAGTTTTGCCCTTCAAACTGAAATGTTATACTGAAAGGAACTAAATCAAGCAAAACGATGTCTTCAGAAATCTTTGCCTCAAGTAAAGACTGTGAATTACTTGTAACAAAATCTCTGGTTCACCTAGGAAATGATATGAATTCAATACTTTGGTTTAAATTGAAGTTGCAAATAACAGAATACGTGTAAAATGAAAAGAAAGGTCAAATGTTACATTGGAAAGAAATTTTCTCTAGGTGAACCAATAATATTTCTGTCAAGTGTCAATATAAAAATAAATGGTCTTCAGTAGGTATCAATCTGAAATCATCCATTAAATTCTGACCTATCATTATTTCTATACTGAAAATGTCATATATATAAACGTGCAGTTTATAACTAGTAGATATTACAGTATACATAAAAGCATTTCATGTATCTTACACATGAGGAAAATAAAATTATTCTTTCAAAAAAATATTCCCTTGGATATCATATATAATATAAAGGTTTTCATGTTTATAAAGCTGAGTTTTGAATAAACACCTCCACTTAAATATGTATAAATATACATATGGATATTCACATTTAAATCATATATATGTGTGTGTGTGTGTGTGTGTGTGTGTGTGTGTGTGTGTACGTATACATATATATGCTGATATGTCTTGATATTATGGTAAATACAAAAGATTATGAAAATGTAATCACTACATTGTAGAAAAGCTTGCAAATTGGGCACATTTAATGAATTTAGAGAAAATTCATGAAATACATTTTAAACCTATTTTATGTTCTTCCTCAGATTATTCTCAAAGGTAGACTAGAGAACTGACCAAAAGAGCTTATTGACATAGTTGTAAAGATTGCCAATGACTATTTGTTATATACAAGCAAAAAGTAGAAGATTTTTGTCATGTTTTATTCAGTTACTATTACACAGGGATACATAAGAAAATTTCCATGTAAGTGCATAAGGAATGTAATTTGAACTCACTCTCACTCTACCCAACTCAAAATACTTAAATAGATTTAAATCACACTCACATATAAATAAAATAATACAAAACAGAAACCTATGAAACACATAGCATAGCATTATAAATTTCTTTAAGTACCCTATGAAATAAAAGATAAACATGTACCAAAAATTGACAAAGAACAATATATATGAACTAGAAAGAAATGATTCTTCCCTTTTACTGTACTTACTATGTAGCGATTCTTTTTCACTTGAATAATACACTTTGTAGTTACAACCTTATTCCTATAAATATACATTATTTTTGTCCTTTCCAAAAATGATTTGTTTTGTGTAAGTACTTAAAGGTATGTTCATCATCAAGCAATTTTTCTGAACACATACATTAAATCTTTACCTGCCTCAATAAGCTGTCTCTCTGAATAAATTTTAGCTATGGCTATCATATCAAACAACAAATCTGAGATTTTACAACCAGCATCTTTTTCTGGTTTCTTCTTTGTATGTGTGTGTGTGTGCATGTGTGTGTGTGTCTGTTTGTGTGTGTGTGTGTGTGTGTGTGTTCATGGTACCTCTGGCATCCTGGCATCTACATAGTGCAATCTGCAATCTGTGAAACATGACCCTTTTCTAAATTGTTTTCAATATGTGTTTGATAACTATCAATCAACCAATTTTCAAAAGAAAGTAGTCCAATGAAACAGAAAATGCTTATAACTACATGGTCAAGATCATATACAATTTAACTGGGAGTAGTGGTACATGCTTGTAATTCAAGCACTTAGGTTGCTGAGGTGAGAATACAGTGTTTGTGAGCAGGCTGGGGTCCATGGTAAGATGATGTCTCAAAGAACAACATCAGTTATACACAACTTGAAAAGAAAAAGTAAAAACTGAGAATGTGAGGCTGATTTGTAAGAAATTCAGTTTCTTGTCTACAGTTTCACAAAGAGCACCAGCACAGGTTCAGAATTTTTGTGTTCTGCTTGTTTGCTTGGGCAATAGCACCATATTACTATAGTGTATTACTTAGACAACCATAATTCTCTATTTGTGAAATATCTTATTCTCACCAGAATTTATGTCTTCCAAGACATAGTAGAATAGATATGGTTTATTCCATAAGAAAAATATTTCTATGTCTGAAAGTATAGCTAATGGTTAAGTCTTTGTTTTATTATTAAATGAGAAAAATTAAACATTCAGTTATTTTAGCAAATCACTTCATTGTGTTGCAACTCATACACTGATGACTATAAGTATTCCAATATATATTCATTGTTTCTTAAAGTTTCTTTTGACTGTAATTTCATTTTACTAGACAGTCATAAATCTAAAATGTGTTGGTGCTCTGACTTTTTTCATTCTTTGAATTGTTTCATCTATTATATATTCTGTACATTTCCATATAAAACTTAGAGTAAATTTCATAATATATAAAATGTAACTTTATAGAAATTCCATTGGTATTCCATTCTCTGCTACATATGTAACTGGAGTCCTGGCTCCTTCTAAGTATACTCTTTGGTTGTTGGTTTAGTCCCTGGGAGGACTGGGTGGTCCAAGAAATTGATACTGTTATTCTTATAGGATTACAATCCTCTTCAGCTCCTTCAGTCCTTTTCCCAAGATCTTCAAAAATACCCAACAAAGGGGATATATAACCTGTTAGAGACCCCCTCCAGTAGATAGGCACAGTCCCCAGATAAGAGATGGCCCTCATGTGCAACAACATTTTTAACCCAAACGTATTTATTTTACTTAAAATAGTTTGCATTATACCTCAATGAAAATTTAGAAATCAAAATACAGTCTCTGTAACATTAACATAGATAAAATAAATTCTTATCATCAATTCTATATTGTCAGAGTATATAAAAGTTCATTTTCTACTTGTGAAAAGTGTGAAATTTCTGAAAGTTTGTAGCTTGTCAACAGTTGCAATCAGTTCTGCATGTGTGGTGGTTTGAATAAGAATAATCCCCATAGTTCATATACATGAATTCTTTGTTCTTGTTTGGTGGAATGGTTTGGTTAGGATGAGGAGGTATGGCACTGCTGGATAAGTGTATCCCTGAGAGTGGGCTCAGCAGTTTCAAAAGACAATAATTCTCAGCTAGCTAGTTCTCTATTTACCTTCTGTTTGAGAATCATGATGCAATATCTCAGGTACTGCTCCAGTAGCTGCCTATGCACCTGTTGCCTTGCTACAAACAGTAACAGTAATAGACTCACCTTCTAAAACATAAAGCTTACCCCAAGATAGGTGCTGTTTTTTATGTTGACTTGATTGCAATGTCTCTTTAGAGCAATAGGAGAGTCATTTAAGAGATCATGCATTCCGTGGTGGCACATGCCTTTAATCCCAGCTCTTGGGAGGCAGAAGCAGGAGAATTTCTGAGTTCGAAACCAGCCT